>NC_054061.1:13512751-13816276 GCF_017639655.2 Falco naumanni
TTCTGAATCTCCCAGGCAATCATATTAATTCTGCAATATGAGATCAGTTTAGCATAATATGGTTTTAGCTTACAAGACCATGAAATACTATAAGTAGTTGAACTTAGTACAGAATGTGATATTTTATTAATGTTAAGTTTTTAAATTGCTTTTAGAAGTAAATTTTGCTTTGTTTTAAATGGATAGCCAGGAATCAAATGTGATGTATATAGTACCTTTTATTGGATAGCCAAATTCCTTTAGTACTTTTGAAAAATTCCATTGTAAATCCCTGATTTACCAAGTGCCCAACTTTAGTCACATGGACAGCCTGATTTATCTTGATAAGAATATGCAAATGCTAAATGTACCAAGCTGGAAAGGGATACAAAATCATACTAGAAACCTTGATGTTCCATTAAAAAAACTTCTTAAGATAACACTTGACCATGTGATAGAATTGCTAATGCAAGGCTTTCATATGTTTAATTTAATGAATATTAAAACTTGCTTTCTTTTCATCTAGTTCTCATTACTTTCATCGTGAGAAATTTGCATGTATATGCATTTGCATGTATAATAATATGCTAGATATCATGCCTTAAGGATAGATAAAAGGATAGAATGAGTATTTGTACTGCACTTGTCCAGGATCAGGTCAGCTATGATGGTCTAGATGTATGAGCAAGCTCAACAAGGAAGGAAGCAATGGAAAACAAACCAAGAATTGTACAAGAAAAAATGAACTAAAGGAAATGAACAAACAGCAGAGTCAGTAAAAATGCTAAAGAAAGACTTGTGGCTCTATGAACACTTGTCTGTTCATATGGCCAGAAGAATAGTTGATTAAGACAGATTTTTTTTTAGTATTTCTTATTTTGAATGATATTTACAGTTAATTATCAACCACCACTTCACCCCCTGCAAAACAATATAAAATAGCCTGTTGTGTAGCTTGTCTCCTCTGCCTCATTTAGGAGTTAAACTGCCTTTTTATACTTACTGGGTTTTTATTGGATTGTCAGTATTATTCAGCTTAGCATACCCAAGCAGGTTCTTCTAAACCTATTTGCATTTAATTGTAAGAACACAAGTAAGTAAAGCTTAACTTTTTTTTCTTAATTAAACTCCAAACAACAAATCATCATTAGTAAGACACCCTGCAGGGACAGAGAGTAGAGATACAGAGCCAAACCTTAAAATCTGGTTTTGTGCCTGCAATGCAATATTTACAAAACTATCAGAACAATTTGTGTATTTGTTAAAGAGGCAAGAATATGTTAACAAATAACGTAAAGAGTAAATACTTTAGGCAGGTCCATGTTCTCTTCCCCAAGGAAAAAAAATGTCTGTCAGGAAGCAGCAGAAACAACAAAAAGTTATATTGCCTACATTACTAATGAGATCTGACCTTGAGTTCATCCTTCACTGAATCATAGATCATGAGCACAGTCTGCTGCTTAGCTCAGTGCTGGTGATCCACCCGTAGCTTGAACCATCCATCTCAAATCTCCCAGGTTTTGAGGTACATCTAGAACTAACTGCTGCCAGCATTGGCAACGTAGGTCTGTCTTGCTGACAGGCAAATTTGTCCCATCTGTGATTAGAAACAGATTCAGAACAGAAACAAGTGGGTTTATCTATTTCTGCATTAACTTTGCTTGGAATGGTACAAAGTGATGTATTCTGCTTTTCAGTACCAGAGAGGATAAATATGAATCATAGTCTGAACATTTTGGTGTGGACTAATATAATGAAGAGAGAGTAATGGTAATTTACATGGCTCAGGTTGCTGAAGGTGATTGCTAGGCTAGTGCAGAGGATTAGTGACTCCTTTATCAGACTGCATCTGTTTGGCCATGGACTTTAGAGTACCTAGCATGAGGCACGAGTAGTTTCTGGAAACTAAAGTAAATATTAATTTATTGATATAGCAGTTTCACCAATATTCAGACTGAATAATCATCAGTCACACCCCAAAGATTTCTGAGTATTTATTAACAACTGCAGTTGATTTGCTTGCGATTGTCTTTTGAATCCTAAGTGATAGTGCTATAGGGCACATTTTCAAAGGTTCACCATAACTGTAAAGTCTACAACCTTAGTTATAATTTTTAGTTATTTTTGGAAAACTGATGTGTTTATATAGCTAACAGTACTTGTACTTGAGTTTTAAGGCAAACAAGACACGTTATGAGTCATAACATGTAATTCACAGAATTAGAATCAATCACATTCACTAAAATGAAGGACTTGGCCTGCAAATAGTATCTGTGTATGTTTGTGTGTGTGAAAAGATGAGGGAGAGACACAGACAGACGGACAGAGACAGGTTCTCTGGCTTGAGCCCATTGCAGGAAGTCAGGAAGATCAGAAATACGACTTGGTATTTCCCTGCGAATGTCATAGTCATGAAGCATGAGCTAATCAAGTCTGCACCCTAACAATTCATGAGATAGCAATCTGTAACAATGACAATCACATGTAAACTTTAGAACAGAATTTTTCCTTCCACTTTTCTGATACTCTAGAAATGCTTCTGGTATTTAATTCAATGCTAATTTAAGAATATAAAGACCACGCCTGTCCCAGTAGATAAGCTTTTCCTTTGGGAGATCTTTTGCCATTATCCTCTAAAATCTGAGTTGACTGAGGGGAGTTAGCAAGGTTTTCTGCTACCTTTGTTTACCCTGAATCATACTTTCTGCATTCTACAGCTGAGAAGCTTGATCTGTTTATTTGCTGCTGCATTCAGTACTGGTAACTGTAATCATAGTTTTTACTATGACTTCCTTTGCTTTATTGCTTCAGCTGACTTGTATAATTTATCATATTCTGCATTTGCAGTTTCCTCCATTCTAGTATTTTCTTTTCATTTTGCTGGCTTCAGCTCCTCTTACCAGTTGCTTGCTTGAAAAATGACCTACAGCCAACCACTTTACATTTCTACTCCCAATGTCTGTTTTGACCGAAGGGCTGTGACTAGGGTAATTTTAATTCAAAGTCTATCATCTGAAGGCATGCTGGGATATCCAGAAAAACAAAGGTTCCATCTAGTGAGATGATACATTAAGTGACATGGTGTTTAATTGATTAAACTTGTCCTTAAGTGATACTAAACAAACAAGTAAGCCAGTTATCATCGATTAATTCTGTGTGGATAGATAGGCATTGGTAGCAATAACTGCCTCTTTTCCAGGCTTTCTGGCTGATGTCTTTATATCAAATAAAACTTCTGAAGGCTTGGTCATTTGCCAGTTTCTCCATCGAAAATTGCAGAAATTATATCACAAAGATGGGTGTGCTAATAAGATTTATTTTTTATTTCACCAATTAAATAAAAAAGCAGGTGATAAATAATGCAGAATCAAATAATTAGCTTTTCTTCAAATTTCTGGTGAATTAGAAAAATAAGAAAAAAATAAACATTTTTGTTATTTCCTTGGAATCCTGAAATTCATCTTTCATTCATACCAGATTCATTTGGTAAGAAGGTGATTTTGTTGCCTAATAAATCTCCAGAATGCTAATTGAATTTTTTAAAAAGTATTTTAAAATAATATTTTCATAAAGAACAAGTGAACATTCACCAAGGACCTATTTACATTTGCGTTTTTAAGTGTTTTCTCATAAATTGTAATCTAAATTATGGCTAAGGTTTTTACAAATCCATCTCCTGTTGGCAAGGACTCTACCCTCCCTGACGTTATACACTCTTATAAAACCCTTCTCAGAAAATTAATGCAGAATTATGTATAGAAAATAATGTTTCAGTAAAAAAAGATGTCAAGTCAGAGAAAGAGATTGAAAACATTTGAATATTCAAAAGTCTGACAAGGATTAATCCAATAATAAGTAGGTTTAACCTACCTATCTAAATCAACCTGATCAGAAAATTGATCCACTGTCTGTCTTTGCTAAGAAAATGCTTTCAGTATTGTTATCTGTTCTAGGGTTTTCAGTTTTTCATAGATATTTTCTAGGGTAAAAAGAAGTAAATGAGCCTGTGAAACAAAACAGATTGTACCCTTCAAAAGTTTCTTAAAATTATCATTTTCTAAATAGCCATAAAATGAAAAAAACTAAAAAACTATGACAATTATTTCTTTTAGTATTTGCAAAGCTCCCATATGACAGTACACTATATTGCTGTGAATTTTAAAGGAGGCAATATCTCTTGCACAATAATATAGTGCTCTTCCTGATGGATTTTGACCAGATGATCAGTTGAGAAACATGAGAAGCTATTGTAACTTTTACTTTGTAAGTATTCTGTTTTTAAGTACTGCTTTGTTTTGCTACAATGGTTAAGCTGTACTTTACTTTTTACTGATTTTAATATCCTCCAAGTTTTATAATTTTGTACAGATGTCAGATGCTGTTCAAAGGCATCACAGCACCTCATGGGATTCTAAATTTAGGCTAGCTCTTTCCAAGCTGTGGTGTTCTTTTAGTACTTTAATTTGCAATCATGATATTTGACTGTACAAACTGCCTGACTATTTTGATGACAGAAGTATTCTTTTAAAAATTTACCTACCATTACAAGTGAGTGGTACTGTAAGTCAGCAGCAGAATGAATGCTCAAAGGTGCTTCCTCCTATCTTCGTCCTCTTCTGCATATTACTTTGAGTCCCTGTCATCAAAGTTCCTATGAAAAAGTATTGATAGCCAAAGTGGGGTGATTGCTAATATGATCAAATGTGAAACAGATTTGGATTTGTAGCAAAGATTATTTTTCTATGGGAAAAAGACTTTTTTCCCAAAATTCATATTACTTTTTTGCCTATGACTTAACTTTGCAGATTGCATCATTTATTATCATGCGTTACTTATTATTTTGTTTGTAATAATATGTTGTATTAGAGTTTATACTCTTAAGCATAGTAATAGTTAAAGAAATATGAAAAGAGAAGAAAAATCCAAGTAATAAAATAGCAAGTTTTTGATAAAATGGTTAAATCTGGATTTTCAGGCTAACAGGTTAAGAGATATTGAGATGAAGCACTCTGACTGTTGTACTCTTTCCTAAGAATGGTATTTTTTTATAGCTGTTCTGGCCTGATGCTTTCATTGCCAGATTAGCACCCACATATTTGCACATTCTGACGTGGTTGCTTTCTAAAATTTGGAAATAAATGCCTTAAATAATTCTGTATCTTTCCTTGTAATTGAAGGAGCTATGTTGTAAGGCTTGTGTGTTCCTGCAGAATACCTTGACAGTGCAAAATCCAGTAGTCTTATTGCTTGCTTAAACTTTGCTGTTTTATTTTACTTTGTAAGGATTAGTCTGCAGTCTCATCCTCTGCTAACCATTTTGAATGTCTTAATCCATAATCTCTCAGTACTTCTTAATCTGTATTCTGAAAACTGTTTAAATAACAGAACTAAATCTTTCTATTTAAACCACTGATTATTTTGAAGTGTTTTAGAACTCCTTTGAGTTTGATAGATCTTGGTTACTGGTCTTTTCAAATTACTTTGAACATTGTTTTGATTGATTCATGATTTCAGGAACACTTCGTTTGCTATGTATAGTTCAGTTTTGGCGGGTGTTGTATTTCCATATACAGAAACAAAACCAAACAAAAGCCATTCAGAAGTTTATATTGACACACCTACTTTTCATTTATAATAATGCCATTCCAAGCAGCAGGATTGTGGTAATACAGTTTAGGTTTTACAAAACAGTGCTTTACGTGTGCATGTTAGGCTCCTGCTTCATTCGGAGAAAGCATAACTCTGTCAAGTGTACACAACCATAGCGCTGTTCTCCATTTGGTCACAGGGAAAGTAAGGATAGGGCCTACAGGGCCCAAAATCTCACAGAAAATCTTTCCAGAGATTTCAAAGAATTTTAGACTATGCTCTCCTGAAGGTGGATACTGAGTATTTATATTCAGTTCCAGTACAATTACAAAAAACAAGCTTTGTTTACTTCCAGCTGTTTTCCACTCCTTCCATTCATGCATCTAGGTATAAGCTGTGCTCCACCTTTTTCCTCCGAGATATTTGAGACTGGAGTCAAAAAAGAAAAAAGGGTAAATTTACAGAGCACAGAAAACTTACCTGTAGCCTCATGAAAAGCTGTGCAACCTGAACACTTTTAGAAAATACAAATTTAGCACAACACATATATTGTTTTCCTGATTGTATAAATGAAAAACCTGCTTCATTTATGCTGAAACTACTTATACTTTAGACCTAAGAGAATTGTCAGCAGGTACAAATTCATCCCTGATGATTTCCAAAGGGATTAGTTTTGTTCCTAGCCCTTACACACACAGAAAGGCAGATTCTATGAAAGTAATGTTTAATATACTGATATTATGGTTCACTGTTGAAAAAGCTATAGTAAACTTATTTCATACGTAGCACAAAAATTAGCACTATGCCTGGTTTGTTCCCTTCTATCCATTTACAAGAATATTAGAAGTGGTACTGAAATGGTAGCTTACTCACTGTCTTGTGTTTATCACTGTATTACCAAATAATCATAAACGGGTTAAAATACAATAAATGGACAACTGACTACAGAGTAGAGCATTACACGTGGGTAACTGAAAGTACATTGTTATTCAACTTATGTTCCATGAAGCCATTACCAGTGATTTATTGCATTTGTCAGACATATCTGAAGCTGATATAGACCTAGTTTATTGCACAAGGTTTTATAAATGCTGTGTGACTCAGAGCTCAGCAAATATCTGTGAAATACAAGACATGATGCTTAGAATGCTTGCTTAGATAAAGGTGTTTATGCTATGCAAAGGTTTCATTTGAATTGGGTCTGGAACAGTGAAATCTTCAGCCCTGGTAAACATTCAGAAAGCTTTTCTCTGTTGACAACAAAGTTTTCCAGGTGAAACTTCAAAAAATCACAATTTCTTTGCTAACAGTTCAAAATCTGTCAGAAATTCATATCTGTAGGCTCATGTTTATAGCTAAATCTGCATCTACCTCCATATCTGAGATTTTCAGAAAGGCAAAATTAAATCTAAATGTGTCTGAATAAATTGCTCAGATATTTGTTACCTTCAAATAAGTATTTTGATCAACTGTCAACTGTTCTGTTGTTTTCTATCATATTGTTATTCACAGAATGCAGTTTCAGATATTCATAATACGCTAAGAGAAGTTTTTTTGTACCTAATTTAAACTTTTGGGATAAAAGAAAGAGTTTTCAGGATCTGATACACTTCAAACATTTTAAAGATTAGAGATGTGAAGAGGAACATGGCTGAACAAATAGACTCTATGCCTAGAGTAGTATAAAGGCAGAATAGTTACTTTTATTTATCAGTTTAAAAATCTGTTCTTCCACAAGTTCACATATGAGTAGATAAATTTTGTATGTTTATGTATAAGTAGGTAATATTTAACTACTCAAAGTGGAAAAAAGTTTTTATTTGTCCACTGTAGATTCAAATGCAACTTAATTGTTTACCTTTTGGTTGTAATAAAGTTGTTACCTGTAAATGACTGGTCAATATAAAATAAGTTATAATTAAAGGTATCTCTTAAATTCCCAGTTACCTCTGTTCCATGCCTTTAATTGATACCTTTATTTGTGGTGTCAGCAATTAAAAAAATGAAGAAATAAATGACTGTAGAAAAATAATTTCAGATTATGATTGAAGCTTACCTAACACCTAGGATGATGCAGTCCTTGCCTCTGTCTGAAGTACAAAAAATGGGTTGATTCTTTCCAGGTTGATTTTAACATGGGTTTATGTTGATGGTAATAATGCAGTGAAGCTTGGAGAACAGAGGGTCTCTATTCTCAGCGGTATCACTGTGTTGAACACAAAGCAACTCTGCATAAACGGTCCTGTTTGCCAAATAACTTCAACAGATGTTGAAAACATCAAAACAAAAGGTGTCTGGGACTGTGTATTTAGCTGGTAGTGAGATTTTCAGTCTTCCTCTGAAGAAGCTAGACTTGAAACTTTAGAAGGAGAATGCCAGTCAGCAAGAGAATGGCAGCCAAAGGACTGGTCTAATGCAGAAGACAATTTCTACTGTATTTGTGTAGCACATTGATGACACTGAAAAATTTCCAAGGGTGGTAGAAAGTATGTGTGTAGATTAAAATACTCAGCCTCTGTCCACCTCCCCACACTCAAAAACCCAACAACCTGGGATCAGTGCTGGTTAACCCAATATCCCTTATTAATATATCATTTTCAAATTCCAAATTGCTTCTGAGAATGAAAATATTATAAAAACAATAAAGCTGCCCTTTTAAAAAAAAAAAAAACAAAAAACCCAAAATGAGCTTCCACATAAGGAACTAGACCATACTGTCTGACAGATTTTGTAGCATCTCATCACCTAATATCTTACCTGAAAATCTGCTGTATTTGTTATCTGATGGATATTTAAGACATATTATGGTATAAAACCATCATGTATCAAAATAATTTATTTGGGCTACCATGACTCAGTTAAATTTACTTTTGAGCTGATTATGTTTTCATTTTATTGAATGGAATTATTGAAATCTAATACTGACTTATTCTTGTATTTTTAATAAAAATGAGCTATCTATTGATCTGCACAATTTAACAGAAGTTTCTTTTATTTCATGATATTTTATAAGCCAAATAGATTGGTCTCAGGAAGTCAGTTTTAAAGGTCTCATTAAACACTTTCAGCCCTGTAGATGCTAGTTATTGTAGTCCAAGACCACAAGTGTCAAGCCTGTCATTTACCGCAGGCTGCTAAGAAGTCCTGTCAAATTTCCATGTTCAACATGTTCTTTCTTTTTTCTGGGACTTTAAATAACTACTCCAACTTATCATTGTTTTCTTGTTTATTTATTACCAACTAGATAAGCAAGAAGGAGCAGAATCTCACTGCAGTTGGTGCTATAGGTGAATCGAATCCAAAGAATTTATGGAGTAACTGCAGGTGAGTAAGAAAAACCACAACAAATGGCAATACAATACACATGATGACTGATCACGTATAACTATTATGGTAAGTATCTAGTGAATAATTTTAATATGGCTTTGCAAAATGGTTAGTTTAGTAGAACAGTTTTTACTGGGTTTACCTCCAAAAGACATATGTTTATGAATTAAGATATATGTTTATGAATTAATTTCTTTTAAGAGACTGTTGATACTTTGCTCTTGAGTATAACATTGTTACAAATAGATCAGGCAGCTGAATGACCTACTGTATTATTGACTTTCTTTCCACTGCAAACAGTACATGAATATTGCCTATGGGATATTGCACAAGTCTTTTAAGTCAATCCTGTTATTTCTGGACTACTACTAATGTGCTCTTTATTTGGGTCTGTTTAATATGACTCTTACAAACTTGTGTTAGTAGTAAACATCAAACATGTAAAAGAATGTACCATTAATAAAAAAGCTATTATTTTCATTCTACCATCAGTCCTTATCAACCGCATCCTACAAATATCTAATCACCCAAGCATTGTTATTAAATTCTGTTAATTATTTTAATTACTTTTGCACTTAAGCATTTGCAAAATTGGACTATTTACTTGCAAAGATGGCATGACTTTGAGTCAGAGCTGTTTCTTTCAGCCTGTCTTAAGATATAATATTAACCTGAGTGATAAATGCATATAAATTCCCAGACAACACTGCTCTTCAAAGGCTGAAAAACATATCAGAAGAAAGGATTAGAATAAATTATGAGATTATTGGAATCAATGCGGTATGGTTAAACATAAGTTCTCTATTTTTCAATAGGCAATTTCTTTGAAACAGGTATTTGATCACAATTAAAGAAAAGTCAAGAATATTGTGCTTCTGACAGAAAGGGAAACATTGTGGCATATAGAAAAAGCAAAGTAATCAATTCAGTGTATGTAGTACTTGGAAGATCTCAGCTGCACACTGTATCCAACTTAAGCAATAAGTGGACTGACTGAAGAAAATCCAAGGAATGCAGTAAGAATAATAAGCAACCTGCAAACATAAGATATAAGAACAGTTTGAAGGAATAGGATTTGTTTAATCTAAAGAGAAGATATGCAGTATAAAACCTCATATACACAGTAAATACCTTAAAAGAAGAAGAAAAGTTTTTCCTGTCAGCACAGGGTAAGATAAAAACCAAAGTTCTTTAGTTGGACAGGGAAGACAGCTGGGACTGCAAAGCACTGAAACAAATGGCCCAGATAGGCTATGAAAGTATCACCCCCGAATAGCCTGTATAGGTTTTCAAACTAAAACTAATGAACAAAAGGACAGTTCTTGGTATTAAGTAAAGCAAAAATAACACTAAAAATGACACTGTTATGGTATGTTCTGACAGTAGAACATGATGCCAATGTGTGTGTAGGTGTTATTCCACTCAGAAATATAGGACAGCAGCTTCACAAGTTTTCCATTGTGACTCCAGAGCTTTGGAATCTCCACCTAGTAGTTTTGAAAAGGAAACAGTCATAATAAATGAAAAGATCACAAAAATTTGTAGCCAGAAAGCAAAATACAGAAGTAATTTTGTTGGTATTTTATTGTGAATGAATAAATATTAACATAATAGTCAAGTGGGACTGAATGCAGTGACAAAATAGTTATGTTTATGTGGTTTTCTATCTTTTTTATTGCCTTTATCCTGTGTGATGTCCTCCAAGATCCTCTGTAAATTTATGTCTTCACTATTTTTTTTCTATAGATTCAATATTGTGATATAGCTAGGGAACATAAACCCCCCTCAAGATGGCACCTAAAAAACACCACAAATTTTCTTGCATTTAAAAATAGTCAACTATCCGATTAACTTAAATTTTTCAAGAGAAATTTTGCAACAGTATCTTAATGATGTATTCATGAATTACGCATTTTATTTCTGTCTTATGAAACAGCCCTTTACAGGCTGCTGTTCTTCACTTATATTCCTGCAAGACAAGGCTATGGGGCATTTGTTAAAGTAAATATTTATATCTAATAGTGTGTGTATATATATATAAGAAGTATAATTGCTTAACCATGTATATATATGTTCTATGTATATATATGCTAAAGATATTAACTCAGGATCAATTTCTTTTGAGAAAATTAATCCTTCTAGCATTTGAACATGTCCTACAAATGTAAAGCATATGAAAGCAAGTGTTGGTTTTACATCCTCAACATGCTAGACAGCAAATGTCTGGACTCCCTCAGTAAAGGCTTGATCTTGTACTGGATCTTGCTGTCACCAGAGGGGAAGAATCAAGTGCCAGAAGAGCTAAGTTTGTCTCACCAAAAGTTGGATCACAGTTACTCTGTTGTTATGAATTACAAAGAAATAGATGATTATTGATGAAGAAGACTACAGGGAAATAGAATATTGGCATGCTGATGGCATTTTAAATGGATCCCCTTAACCAAAGAAGAGCAGTGTATGTTTCTGACTACTGTGGAGTGCTGCAAGGCAATAATTAGATGCTTCAGTACCAGTGATTTCTCAAGTTCTGAAAACTACTTCTTAGGCAAAGGAAAAAGAAAGCATTATAAAAGTAGTGAATGTATCATATACGGGAGTATTATGAAGAGTGTAATTTCATTTCCAGGCCCTCATCACATGACGTTGATAGATATGAAAAGGTTTGTATTATTTTGTATGGTTTTGTATCCAGTATCTGCAGTCATGAGTGTTACAACAGAGAACTGGGATTTTACAGGAAGAGAACAGTGAAAACTACAAATCAGATGCACAAGAAAGGACTGAAGAAGACCAAAGCAAAAGGTAACATCTGTGAACAGCTCCTGGAACAGAATGCTGTTTTAAGGGAAGAAAAAGTAGTAAAAAAGGAAAATAACTTCTGAATAGGTTTAGAAAAGGAAACAGAAATGAGTAATCTAGTAATAACAGTTTAAGATACACCTGAGAAAGCTATTCGTTTGCAAAAGGTGAACAAAGTCACAAAACATATTAGCCATCTACCCAGTATGGAACTGGAATGACTCAAAACTTTCAGCAGACTTCCAGCCCCAACTGAAGTTGTTTTGTTGCTGATATCTGTTTCATTCAGTTCACAGTGCATTTACATTTTACATAGTTTCCTTTAAAGTAGTCATCAGCCACAAATAGCTCTAACTCATGTGGCTCAACCTTACAAGACTCAGATTTGGTTGCCTGACTTCTCCTTTGCTCCCTGCTGGGAAATTATTGTACAAACTTAACACTGAAGGTAAGTCAGGGATGGTAGCTGCTGGTGTTAGTATAGACCTGCTAAAGAACAAGGAGGAATAACAAGCATGTCTTAATAGTAGATAGAAAAACTCACTGGAGAAAAGAAAAAAAGTGTAACCCTTGCTACCTAAGAATATAAACCCCAAACTATTTGCTGGTGGATGTCTGAAGGCAAGAGAATGCAGACAGTGAGAGGATTTCTATTTCTTTTCAGCACACCCCTCTTCCAACCTGTAACTGGAAGCAGAAAAGGCAAAGTTCAATTCTGAGGACCAAAATGAATGCCCAGCTGAAAAACTTACCCCAAATTAAACTGACCTGTCTCAGGGCTCTGTGAGCCCTGTTATGCTCTAAAATGGCTTAACAAAATATTACTTAAAGAAAAGAAGAAAATGTCCAAGGGAGGAAAGAGGACAACAATCAGTAACCAGCCTTCTCTTCCCCGAAGTGCAAAAATAATAACACTGGAGTGCTCTCCTCTTGCTATGGTAATACATTAAGCTTATAAAGTCTGAAATCTTACCCTGTTTCATAGTAAGACTTCAACCAAGCTTCAGTTGGCCTTCCAGTGTATATTGCCCACCAGCTCTTTCTCCAGCTCTAAAGCAATCTTTTTTCATCAGCAGGAGTACCAGAGCATAGCACATACCACATTAAGTTTTGTTGTCCAAAAAAGACTTGTTAAATAGAGTTTAACTGATCTCGACTTTTTAAAGAGGTGTGTCCTTTCCTCTTTAGAACATGCACTGTGAGGCTGCTTACTATGGAATTACATGAGGGTGACTGCTCACTTAGACACATTTAGATAAAATTGGTTTATACCAACTTTCAGTCATTTACTTCACTTTATCACAGGATTTCTTTTTTAAAAGAAATGCCCACAAATATGGTAAAATACCAAATATGACTCATTTTCAGTTCTGTTGTTATGTCTGGCTATCTACCGCTTCTTTCTCTGCATCAAATGACACTTCTGCACTTCCACCCCTCTGACATTTTCTAGTAAAAGCTAATACTCAGAATTGGTCAGGAATTTTTAACTGTCTTTTACTTGAGTACCTGCTGAATTCTTCCTCTAAGGTGCAGGAAATAGTAATGTACACCTTAGCTGATGGGAACATTATTAGTCATGATGTCTGAAATGCTCTATCTAGTAAAAGGCAACAGTTTCTGCACATAATTATGTCCTTCTTGTAGTAGTTAGTACAAAGCACACAAAGATAATGACTAATGAAGACTTAAAAAGCATATGAAACAATAATTTGAAATCATATTCTTACTGTCATCCATTATTGAAACAAAAAGACATTTGTCTACTTTTGGTCTTTTAGTTCTTCTTAGGTAACAAGTTTTGTATTTTCTTTAGATGCAAACACAAATTATACTTGGCTGTTATACAATGAAGTGACTAACTAATAATAAGACATTACAGGTCATTTACTTGTGAAAAAGCCACAGACAGTTGTCTGAAAAAGTCAGTTATTTTGTGTGTAAATAAAAATAGAGAGGTAAGAAAAATTAGGAAGTAGAACTATGAATGACTGGAGATCTCAAACATCTTTTTACAAGAGTAAACGACTTGACAGGAATTCCCTTATACATGATGATACTCCTATCATAATCACTCAGGAAGGATAGACTTTATTTTCATGCCAAAGATGCAACTGTTAGAGGCCTTAAGGTAATATGAGGGCATTGATGGACAGCCTCAGAATAGGCTCATACCTTGTCATAGACTTTCTCTCCCAGACATATTATACCCTTTTCATCCAACAAGGATACTTTATTTTCCATTTATAAACCAAACTGCCATCTTAATATAAGGCAGTAGGAAATAAAGACACAGGCATTGAAATAAAGGCAAAGGAAAGGCATAAGAAACAAAACAGGCCACCTCAGGTTCAATCTATAACGGGTTAGGACCGGAAAATGGTAAGGATGTAGTGTTTTCCATTTTGTATACTTGCACCAGTGAGACAACTTGTTTGCCAACATCAGACAAAACCTTAACCAGCCTGTAAGGTAATAGTCTGTTTCTCAAACAGAAAAAAAAATAGATATAAAGAAGTAGATTTCTTTCTAGAACTGTAATGCAAGTCAGAGTAAGAATAGTAAAATCCCCTCTTTCAGTTCCCAGATATATGCTTAACTTAACTCATTGCATTAGGCCTCCTGACCGGCCAAAGTAGTCAACCCTTTTAAGAAAACATACTAAGAACACACATTAAGAACATGCTTTTAGTAGGCACTGTTGTTTCTAAAAAAATCCAACAAAACCCACAAACACACACACACACAAACAAAAAAAAAAAAGAAATTACATAAATAAGGCTCACAAGCAGCTCGAGCCCATTGAAGACTGCCAAGCAATAAACATGTTCTAACATAAGACATCCTTAAGCACTTCCCAGAGAGCTGGGTAAAACTTATTTGTACAAAGTCACTGATGTGGTGGGATTTGTCGTTCCTGACCTGCCATCAGTATAGGTCAAGTTAGTATAGAATAGTTTGGTATTTAGCTTTGGGCTCCTTGTAAGCCATTATTATTCTGAACTGAAAAAGAAGCAAATAACCCCTTCTTCTGTGTTATCTGGAAAAAGAGAGCCTAGTACAGAAAAACAAAAATTCACCTTAAAAATGCTTTTTGGGGAATGGAAACTTTGATTCAAAGTGACATTTCTAATAATATTTTTCCATTTTATTTTTAGTTTTCTTCAGGCTGTGGAAAAATAAATTAAAAAAGAAAATAAAATTATTTGAGTGGAAGGAAGATAGCAAAACTGTTAAATGAAAGGGCACAAAGCAAGCACTGCAACCCACAAACCAAGGAAAAATATTAAATTAATTATATTTTAGGTACACTTAGTATTTAAGAACAGTAATTAAACCTAGAAAACTTTTTATGTCATAGATTTTAAAGCAGTTACAAAGCAGGCTAAAGTTCTTAACCACTTTTTTAGTTAAAATACTGTCATACAAGAAATTACTAGCATTTTCAGAGACAAGGATCAGAGCAGAAGAAATGGCAATGATTTTAAAGTTTGCCCTTACTGTCCCAAATAACTATATAATTTCAATTTTGTATAATAAAATATTTATATAACACACATCAAAAGACTAGAGTCAGAAGTTTAAGCATGTTCTGAAAACAGCGTCTCATCCTGATCTAGGAATTTGTCATGATGAGGGAAAAATCCCAGAATGTTACCTTTTATGATCAGACAAGTACTATCTTTTGTTGGAAAGTAAATTTGCTCAGTAGCTATCAAGTCAAAACAACATTGACTGAGCTATTTCTTTAAGGAAACAGCTAGGTAGGATAAGATTTTTGTCACAAGGATCTGAGAGCACTCTAATTTGACATCCTCTTACCATTAAAGGTGAATGCCCAAAGGTAAAAAATCAAGTAGGTATATTTCTCAATATAGAGATGTATTTTCATAGAATGACATGATGTTTGCAATTCTAGATGTTCAGCACAAGGAATAAATAAACTCCCTCAAGGAGCAGGAAATTCATGGCTCCATTAGTCAAAGTGCTAGCTTTTTAGCTTCTGTATGTTTATTACTTTCAAACCTGATTGAAATGATATATTATCCAATCTCCATATTTTATTATTTTGCCTTACACATCTTTCACTCAAGTGACTGACCATAATTCCCTGCAGTCATTCTAATAATAAAAGAAGTTTGTTAATATTATTTCCTCCATAGATCATTTAATATTCATCACACCTGGATAACATAAATGATTTATGTTCTGAAAGTGAGAGAAAGAAAGCCTAGAGCTCTGCTCAGAACTGAAATTTTCAGATATTTTTAACAGTGACTTATTATATCTTTATTATGCCAACTAACCTATTTTGACTTCAAATCATCTGGTAGAATATGAGCTTTTGGTCAAACTAAAGAATTCAATATCTTATACATAATTTATAATATTGGCTAGCCATAATGTGCTTGCTTTATGTAAGTCTGGTTTCATGACAGTAACTTGGTTAATATACAAATGGGAAAGTATAGGGATTTCATAGGGCCAAACACGGAATGAAATCCTACTTCCACAGAATTTAATGTGGCCAGGATTTCATCTCTGTCCTTACATTTTTAAGATAAACCTCTTAAAAAATATTTACTGATCGAATGCTGGATCTGTTACATGTACACAAAACCATCCTCAATACCTTGAAAAGATGTAGCTATGTTAAAGCCAGGCTCTGAATACATCTTATAGGAAAGAATGTTTACTGATAGGAAAAGTTTTGAACTTAACATTCCTACTTAGATTTAATAATATATAGCAAGATAAAAAAATACATGGAAATAAAGAAACAACAGTGGGGATAATGTGCAGGAAAGGTTAATGTAAATTAATGTTGGAAGGCTGAACCTTGAAGTAAGTTTGGGAAAAAGACTCTATAACAATATATATTGGTGAACATCAATCTAAATACCATTATAAAATGTTTTTTAATCACTGACTCTTCTTGGTGGCTTTCTAATATTTGAACAAATATTAGTGTCATTATTATTCAAATATCTGTAAAAATGAAGATAAAACAAAGCACAAAATAAAGAAACCTAGGGCCCAAATCTTGCATTAGTGGTCACAGATGTCTATTTCTGAAAATTACAAGTTCAGAGGTTCTTGTATTTTCTCTTCACAGAGGGAATCAGATGGAAATACAAGAAATGTGCCTTTCGTTTTGTGTATAAAACCTTTTTCTGGGCTATGATTTGGTTTTGATGTGAACTATTTTTATCAGCTATGTTTCAGAATATACTTGTGATTACAGTTTTAAGCGTGTATAGAATACTTCAGAAACAGCATATCTAAGTATTTTTTTCTTACATAATGTCTGTAATAACAATAAAATCTGAGATTTGCTTCTTTAAATTCTAATCTTTAAATTCAGATACATTCCTATCCTTTGGTTGAATGTGTTTGGTTGAAAGATTACTGTTCCATATTTTACATAGCCATAATTGAGACAGAAATGCTAAGGATTAAAAAGTTAGAGACATTATGTGTATAAATTCAGATTGTATGTTTCCTAAACACATTTCTAATCAATAACTTTCTAAGAATACAGTTCACATCTGGACTACTTCTCTATTACAATGATATGTCATTATCTTAGTTATTTTGCCTCTTGCCATAAAAAGTGCTGTTAAGGATAACTGGAAAAAAAAGTAGTATAGATTGGAATAGTTAATGCCAACATGATTGAAGCAACATGAACCTCATTAGCTGTCTTCAAAATGCTGATAGAAAAAACTTGAATAAAGCACAGCAAACAAATGGAAGGGCTAAGAAATTAACTTTCACCTTATGAATCCCTGTGCAATGTCTTAACTACAATATCATTCCTGATAACTAACATGGTGCATGATTTGAAAAGGCTTTTAACTTTTTATATGCTTATTATTTATTCTTAAAGATGGATAGGGACAAAGCTTCAAATATTATGATTGCTTTGAGTTAACAACTGAATTTATAAGGGTATCTTGACAATTGCTGCATGTGAACTAAACCAGCATGTTGAAGAACCTGTGATTATATTCCAAAGGCTGTGAATTTTTGGAAACCATTGCCAATCCAGGTAAAAAAAGGAGTAGGTTGACATCAAATGACAATTTTATCAGATAGTAAGGAAGAAGAGAGAAAATCCTAAGAATTCTCACGTATGAGCTGTACTTCAAGTAGACAATTTTCATTTCACATTAGCCAGAAATGCACATAGCACTGTGCGTTCTTACCTTTCACCTAACATTTAAAAATTTGAAAGATTTTCAAACCACGAAGGAGGATGAAAAAGAAGGTTATTAACCTCACTTTTTGTTCATCATCATGTTTGGTATTTTCACTAGACCCAACAACAGATATGCATAAAAAGGGATCTATTTTACAGCTACAGAAATATTCCCTTTGCAAAAGTGGATGCTTTCTTTTGACGCATTCACTGGCACAACCTGAGCTGCATGTCATGCTTGTCATTTAGCTGGGGGTACAGACACCTTTTCACATTCATACATATAGCTCTCAAAGCCTTTATATAGTTCCACATGTTTATCTGCTTTAAAGAAACTACCAGGTGTCCTTGTTTCAGCTGGGATAGAGTTAAATTTTCATCTTAGTAGCTGGTGCAGCACGGAGTATTGGATTTGGTGTGAGAACAGTGTTGATGGCACACTGGTATTTTGGGTTGTTGCCAGGTGATGTTTATACAAAATCAAGGGCTTTTCAGTTTCTCAGGCCCTGCCAGCGAGAGGGCTGGGGGGCACAAAGAATTGGGAGGGGACACAGCCGGGACAGCTGACCTGAACTAGCCAAAGGGATGTTCCATACCACATGATGTCATGCTGAGTATGTAAGCTGGAGGAAGAAGGAGTCGGGGGAGGTTCAGTGTTACAGTGTTTGTCTTCCAAAGTAACCATTACACATGATGGAGCCCTGCTGTCCTGGACATGACTGAACACCTGCCTACCGGTGGAAAGCAGTGAATTAATTCCTTGGTTTGCTTTGCTTGCATGCACAGCTTTTTCTATACCTATTAAACTGTCTTCATCTCAGCCCACAGGTTCTCACTTTTACTCTTCCAACTCTCTCCCCCATCCCACTGTGGGGGGAGTGAGTGAGCCCCAGCATGACTTGTAAGAGGCACTTAATCACCAGCCAGGGTTACATCTCAACACCTGGAAACAATGGAAAGTACTAATAAGGTATAAATCATTCCATTCAACAAGGACAGGGGTTGGTGATGGCAGGTCCTTTTCATCCTCAAGTGCTTGACAAGAGTCTAAGTCAATGGAAACACCTTACAATGAGCTTTTGCTTACACCATACATTTCCTAATTTGCACAATGCCATAAGCACCAACAGTACAATCTTCTTAAGATCTGAGATCTCTAAGAAATTAACATGTAACAAATGGCTTTGTGAACAGCAATAAATTTATATGATAAATTTTATATAATATGAATTATTATGTCTATATTATATAATTATATAAATAAATTTATCCTCAGGACTGAGCTGTGACTTGCTGTGCACATAAATTGAGAGGATAACACTGTAAAAAAATCCAAACACACAGACTTGGATATTGTTTTCAGATGCCAGCATTTCAGCTACTATTAATGTGCACCTTTGTTGATAGGATGAAACAGCACACAAGCATACCATGGGGTTGAGGGTGAAGAAAAATCTTCAGAATCAAGTCCAGGAATTAAATTATTGCTTTCACTAGTGTGATCTGTATTTTGAGAAAGTCATATGGGGGTGTAAGGTAGTCATCCCTAACCCTGAGTAATTAAGGTACCAACAACAGCAGGACCTGCATTCTGTCACTTCCAACTTGTCAGGACACTGTATTCTTTAATATCAGATTTCATTAGAGACACCTATGCTCAGATGGATTAAGAATCACTTGGACAGATGCATTTTGTCATTTATAATTTGGAAGGATACACCTCAAACAGAAATAACAATTTCTGTGAAGTCTTAGTAAGAAAAGGCAGTAACCTTTGGCTCTCAGTATACTATTTTTCTGCACCTTGTCTTGGCTCCTTTATATTGTATTGCTTACCACAGCAGCTGCGATTTTTCAAAGCTACACTATTAACATGAAGGACTCTGGAAATTAGAAAATAGGATTTTTTTGATCAAGAATCCTGGAAAACGCCAACATTTCTCAGTAAAAATAAAGGCAATGCCAAGAACTGAACAAGTTTACATTCTGTTGGTTCATTTTTGTGAAAGCCTACTGCAATAATCAAAGATGATAAATTAAATAATATATAATGAATTAAATATTTATAACAAAGTAAGAATTATGATTCAAGTACCTGGGAAGCCAGGAAAAAACAGATTCCTATAAAGAAAGTTAAGGACTTTTTAGTAAACTATAAAAGAATACATACTTTTGATATAATTAAAATTGTATTTGATAACTGCATACCATTAAAATAGATAATCCAGTCAGTATAATAACCAAGGTTTTACCACACATAAAAGAAAGTCAGGGGAGGCGGAGGGCAGAGGGGAACATCTTGCTTAAGAATCCTACGGGAAAAAAAATTGTACTTCTGTACTGAAGATGGTTCACTGGATCTCTAGAGCAAATTTGCACTCACATACAATTTTTTATTGTGTTTCCCATTAGGTCACATCATAACTTAGGCCCCTAGTTAGGTGCTCCATTGCCTCCAGGTACGGGGTTTTTTTTGCTCTCAGTGAAGACAGAGGAATCTTTTTAGTAGAATGTAGTTGACTTACAGTAGCTTTGCTTTAAAGTTTTTGAAGCAGATTTTAGAGTAGATTTATTTTTATTTTTTTTTTTTTTTTGCTTTTAAAGTAGGTACTGTTGCTATTTCTTAGTTGACTGTCAGAAATTTTCTGGAAGGAACAACTTATTTTATCCAGTTTTGAATGAGTTGTCAAGGAAAATAATTACTGACTGTTAAATATATTTCTTCATAAAATTTAAGGAATGCAAACTCTCTAGTCTGTTTGAGGTTGTGCAAGGCTATGTCCTTTATCAAGCTTTTGACTTCTAATGTCCTTAGTACACCATTTGGGCAACAATATACTTTAACAAAATGAATTCAAGGACTTCCATTAAAAAAAAATAATAAAGCCTGGCCTGAGATCATACAGCTCCCAAGATCACCCTTTACTGCATTGATCATTGTGGACTTTATTCATTGACCCTGCTGAATCAAAAGACTCTCTCAGTTTATGCATCTCAGTTTAAAGCATGATTGCTCAAACCAGTAGCTCCTATTCAGCTTCTGAGGTTATAGACATAGATGCCTGGATTCACTGATTCCTATATGTAACTCTAAGGATAGAAAAGTTCATCTGTAAGAAACCACTCACATCACTAGGACCTAAGTATGCTTAATTTTTACCAAATATATATAGAAAAAAACTAAAAAAACATAAACAAACTCATGTTAACATCGCTCAGAAAAGGATGGAGACTTTGTTTGGGAACAAAAATTTCAGACTTTTCATTTATATGGCTAGTGACACCTCACCAGTTGCTGAAGACGCATTAAATTTACACTTTAGAATTAGGAGTATGTTGGACATCAAAAATAACTTATCATTGCTAATAATTCTGATGCCAGTTGATGAATTGACAGAAGGTAAAATAACAGTAGAATAGATTAAGAATAGATGCACAGTCACATGAAGAAATGCCATGTCAAGTGGTGAATGTAAACCCAAACGTTGTCTTTGGTTTTGGGATAGGCAAGCCAATAATAATTTCTAAGAGACACTTTGGTAAACATGATACAAATGGGGTGTTTAAATAAGAGAAATTTTAGTTATAATCCCTAGTTCTGACTGTAGCATCCACTTTCACAGAGGTTAATACCTGGAGGAAATATCAAATGCTGGTTTTGGTAGGTCTGATAGGAATCAGGAGTACTAAGATGTAACCCTGTGAGAAGTAAACACATACTGCTTCCCACTTCTACGTTCAAGTAGCTTTTACCCCAATAACTCTTTTACCTTCCCCTAAACAGACCTCAGCTTAGCTCAGTTAACCAAAATTCTCTGCTTTTACCTTTACAATTACGGTCTAAGCATCTGAAACAGGATACTTTGAAAGCAAAACCACAATTTGTTAAGAACCTAGAAAAAAAATAACTCTAAATACCATTGTAACTGATTCACAAAAGAAGCTCTTTATGTTCAAGTATGCTTTTCATATCCTCATAATCAACAAAGATAAGAAGGGGAAAATACATGCTAATATTCAATAGTCTAAACAGGAAAATGAAGCCTCAATGACCGAATTTTCTGGCTTTCAAGGCAGACCAAGACTGAGTGTGAGGATAGATGATGGTCATTTATTTTTACTTACTTGAAATAATAATATGCCTGAACAGGTACTGGACCCCACTACATAAAGGGCTGCCTGAGGAATGTTCCATTTGCCATGTCAAATTGATACAGCAAAGTGCTGAACATGGTGTTTTGCGTGAACTGTATTGGGAGCAACTTTTCCAGCATCCCTGAGCAAGTGCACTAATCATTGATGTAGTAAGACCTGTAAAACAAATTGGAAATAACTTTTATTTTGTACCTATTGGTAAATTACATGACATTTCTGCCAAAAAAAGCCTCACAAGCTGCCATACCAGCTGGAAATAGTTCAGTTTAGTATAACAAGTGCAACCCTGAAGAGCTTTTATAGATATGACTAATTCAGTTTAGCTTCATTGTAAATTAATGCATTGGGACAGCCAATACTAAAGCTATTAAAAGAATGAAATGTCAGTGGAATTGTCAAAATTTCTCCCTTAGCCTGCATTTAGGAAGACAATTTCAGCTACATGGGTCTCCAGTCAGTGGCGGAGACAGTCATCCATTACAATCAAACATGCATGAGTTTTTGGGGGGAAGTACTTGAGGAAAACAGTCTCTCTTACCCACTGAACAGCACGATGTGCAGGCATATGAAATTTACTTTAGTTAACAGGACAAAAGGGGTAACACTGCAATCAGACAAAGAAGGCCCCCTATCAAGCAAAAGCCTGTCCAAACAGATGGGCTTTCCAATACACTTGAAGGTCAACAGATTCTGAATTTGCCGAATGTGTCAGTAACCATGATATTGCAGCTACTGGATCTAACCTGTACATATCTCAGCAATTAAAAGATAAGGCACATAAAGCAGCTATCCAAGAAAACTGAAAAACAAACTAGATCCCACTTTATTTAAAAAAATAGAAAAGAAATCTTGTTGGCCCTAATTGGAAGAAGGTTAAAGGTTAATAGGGAGGTTTGTTTCCACTGTAGGCTATTTAGATTTTGTCTGTAATCACAAAAGAGCCCAATCTAGAAACCACAGGGAGAGCATTTCCTCAAAGTTTCTTCTGTGGGACTTGCTTTGAAGTAAGGAAGTTTAAGGACAGAGGTAGTCTGGCTTAACCATCAAGGGCTTTTTCTCTGTATTTGGAAATTCCTTTTTATTTGTGTCTTAAGTATATTTATGGTGCAATACTTCAGTGAAACTTAAATGCATATCCAAAATGCACTTCTACATGGAATGTTGATGTTTTTGCATGGTTTAATGGATGCTCCATCTACATAGCCAATGCAGGAGATTTAATTAAATATTTAACCCCAAATAACACTCCCTTAATATTATAGTTTCAATAAACAAGGCAAAATGCTATTTTTTGTTGCACTGATACAAATCTTACATAGCACTATTAAAATATAAATGACATTAAATCCACTGTAAAAACTGTAAATAAAAACAGCATTTCAGGCTTTCACAGTAAGTTCTCCAGAACTAAGCTTACAAAGGATATCCGATCATTCTGCCATTCTCAAAACTGTAATGGTCAATATATCCTCATTCTACATGTACTCTTTTTTAAAATCTAGGTCTTCAACTCAGTTTCCTTGTTATTTTTTCCTTTTTTTTTTTTTAATTGCTGTTCCATGAGCCTTAAGCACCTACAGAATATGATACTTGTCTGTTGCACTCAGTGAGATTTTCTAGTCTCTTATTCTGTTCCTCCTGATTAATCTGTTTTTACTTTGAGACTAACTTTCTCTCCTCTCTTTCTTCATGTTTTTTCTTTTTCAAGAAAAAAAAGTTCCTTGAACCACCAAAAAACAGACTAACCTCTCTGATAAATTACCATCATCTAAGGCTTGATGCAAGTTGGAAGAAAATTCTAATCAGCTAGGAACAGTCTCTCAGGGAAATCTTTTACCCTATTAATCAATCACATCCTTACAGTGTAGTCTGAACAACATTAAAGGAAATTATTTCTATTTCTTAGCTGTCTGAAAGGATGCTCCCTTCCATATCTGTTTCTTCTCTCAACATCTTGCTTCTCTTTTTGTCACAGGGAACCTTTGGATCTACCAGACTCAACTTGGACATGTTAAAGGATGCAGACACATCCACCGATCCTTGCAGCATGCCAGATGCAAAATAAGAAGGTAGTATTTAAACACTGGTGATAATAGGACTCACTCAATCTTCCCAGATCGATACAGTGCAAAACATTTTCACTACTAAACCTTATTTCCTGTTTTCTTGCCTAAACCTCAAAGTTACTGTTTGTTTTGAGAAACTGAATGACTGTCACCAGCTTGGTCAGTAGTACCTTATTCTGGGATTCAATTTAGTGCAGTAACCCATAGCAGTATCTCTGCTTTCTCTCTTTGTATAGAAAAACTAGAAGGATTTATGTTTTAGAGTAACAAAAGTTGCATCTCTGCATGCCCAGTATCACTCCAAGTCAGAATAAGGACTGATATTCTTTAAAAGAATCATCCCTTATGTCAACTCAGCACAAGCATGCAGTGCAGTGCAGGTTTTCAGTCAAACAAAACCCCAGCTTTTTCATTTTAACAAAATGAAGCAATTGTACAGAAAAAACTTGTGTACAGCAGTAATGAGATGTACTTTATTGTACTTTATATGCTTCAGATTGTCTGCAAAAAAAAGACAGGAAGAACTGGCTCTTACAAATGAGTCATGGTGCAAAAGCAATATTAGTGTTTTTTAAAAGAATCAGTAAATATTTGAAGAGAAAGCCTCATGGTATGTGGACTTCCAAACACTTCAGATAGTCCTCAGAAAAGGCCAAAAAACCCTTTGCCTTCATTTGCAAGACAATTTTGTCTTGAAAGCAAAAGGAAGGTTGTTTTGTTAAAATGTTAAACAAGCAAGCAAAGGCAGAAATTTATTATAAGGTTGCACAATGGAGGAGTTTAGCAGTGAAGTCTCAAAGGAAAGTATCCTGGACTTGTGCTACAGATGTACATACATATACATACACACACATATATAATCTGAAAATATGGTCAAATGTCTGTGCTAAATGTTTCATAATAATCAAAAGTAAAACTTACTACAAAGGGCTGCAGAAAGATCTCAGAAGACAACATGACCTGACAATAAAACTGCAGCTGATATCCAGTATGAATAAATAGAAAGTAATGCACAGAGGGATAAAAATCCCTAAGAATATATACATAAGCATGGGTTCTAGAATACAACTAATGAAAAATAAAAACTGGATTCTGGGGGAATATAAGCTCTTTCCTCAGCAGAAAAGAAATGTTTAGAACATTAGAGAAATAAACAAAAGAACGGACTGCAAAACAGAAGTCTTGTTTATAACTTCCAGTCACCCAAACTAAAAAAATTACATAAAAAAAATTAAAATGTGAAGACCGGGCTGACAATAGCGTATAGAAAAGTTTACATAAGATGCCCTTAGGGGACCATAAAGCTGAACAGTAAATGAGTCAGAAACTACTCTGGTCTGGAAAAAATCTGGTTAAAAACAATAGTAATAAACTGAATCAGTTCCACCATCAGATGCACCATATGGTCATACAAACACTTGTGCCAAAACAAGTGATAAGGTAGCATGGGGAAAGGGATTAAATGAATGGGGGGATACTGTGATTACACCTTTCAGGGACAATGCTGGCTTCAAATGTTTGCAAAACAACAGACTATCTAGACCACAACATTTCACCTCAGAAAAAAAGCAACTGAGGAGGGATATAGAGAAGGCAAACCAAAAATTCTGTAACCTAGCCCCTACAGACAATTTTGCAACAATTGTAATTAAGGGAACCAATTTGTGCTTCACTTCATTCTCCAAAAACTGGTGGGTACCAATTTGCAATTATCTGACAATCCCCTCTGTACAACACAAGTCGTTCTTCAGGCATCATATTATGTTAATTAAAATGTATTAATTAGACTGCTGAACAACTTACCAAATACAGAAAGTGTTTATATGAAAATTTTTTCCAGTCACACAGCTGCTTTAAAGGAGGTGAATTTTATTTTTTTTGTTAATTTGACCACCTCTGAGACTGAGAGAGAAAAATATCTTTTTTCTATAAAATTTACCATTTTTGGTAAATATTTGCATCTTTTGATCTACATCTGGCACTTCCACTACTTTTCTCCCCTGCAAGAGCATAGATACTAAAAACAGAAAAGGCAAGTGTGAGTAATGAATGAAATAAAAAACTGGAATTAAAAACTTGAAATTTGTAACAGATACTACCTGCAAAAGTCTCTCAAGTTCAAATATTGACAACTTTATTTTTATCCTTCCTGTACACAGGTGTAGCTTACATTGAAAGTTCCATTCACAACAATTTTAGTAAAGCCTGAATAGATTCATGATGTCTATTAAAATTTTTAAAATTACTCACTTGTTCTTTCTTTCTATTGTTACAGTGCTTTGTTTAGTTACAGACGGTATTAGCAACAGTTCTTACTATCATCCTCATCCTAGAACAGGGCAAAGACATTTCTGTTGTTTCCCAAGATCATTATGTCCCCAAAAGCTCAAAAGAGAAACACATCTTCAAAGGGGAAACAAGTTAGAAAGCAATCCATGATGAGCAATCATTAAAAAACAGTGATCCTTACAGAAACTGACAATTAATGACAGTTTTAAATTTAGAAGTGAGTCTTGAAACCCATTTTTCCTATAGTGTTCCAGGGACATTTTGCTTCTTGAGGGAAAATAAACTCACAACCCACTTACAAGATAGCACATAACCTTGTGGCTCTCAAAGAATACAAAATAAATAACACCAATCTCCTTCAGTTTTTTATCTTTCTCACTTCATTAAAAAATTTGGTTCAAGTAAAAAATGTTAATAACTGAGGTCCTTCAGCCTATGAGAAATTATGTAATAACTCAGGGAAACCCATATGGCAAAAGTTTCAGATTTGAAGCATAGTTAAATTTGAATCACCAGAGCTCTTTAAATAAAATTAGTGAGAGAAGGACTATTAAGCATTCCAAAGGGTTATTTCTGCTTGGTATGATTCATGTTGGAGAACAACTCATTTTTAAACCAAATGAGGCTTAGCACAAAGCTATCTGACTTAGGCCACCGTCCTGATGAAGGAAGACTCCAGGTGGCTCATCTTGATGCACCTGGGTACTGCTATTATTATCTAATCAGAAAAGGAAGAAGGTGAGTCTATGGTCACAGTCACAATAGACCCATTATATATTAAGGCTCTATTAGCAGGAAGGATTTTTCATGCAATTGCAGAGTGGCTTAGCGCAAACAATTTTTTTGTTTTTAGGTTTGTTTGACAAGTCTCTAAAACCTGCCCTACTTAGGGATGCAGAGGCAAGGGTTGGTTAATAGGAATGCTAGGATCGGCATTCAGAAGATCCAGCAGCAGAATGGCATGTGCAAAGCTGTAATTAGTTGGTTGAGAGCAGGAACAGAATTGTTTATCTGGGTTTCAGAAGGCTTAAGCCCTATCAAATCTTGGTGGATCACTCTTCACCTTCTCACTAAGAGTCTCAGAATGTCCCAAAGCACACATATACAGATGTTGGACATGGCTTACAGCTGGGTACAGATCTACTTGAATAATTATGTATAAAACATGCAGGATGATGTTTGAATTTGCTCACTTAGTGCAGTGTCACACCTTCACCTATGTCAGACTGCAGACCTTAGCCTTAAACAAGGTGCAGACCTGAGCTGAATAAATAAATTCAAAAAAGCAGAACCCAAATGTTATAGCATTGCTTTTTGCTTCTTATTAAATCCTCAATGACATAGTTGAAGCTTCAGTCTGTGTACAGTGAAAACAACTAACCAAAGTAAATCAAAGTTTACTTCCTTTCTAAAGAAAGCTGGACAAATTCCAGGGTCACTTACAAAAAACAAACAAAAAAAGAAAATAGAAAAGAAAAATAAAAGACTAAGACAGTTACAGAGAATTGAGTGGTAGATTTATGTGAACAATTTTCAGCCTCTGCAAGTTATTATAAATGAGCCATTTTTACTCTCCTTGACCTGACCAGGGAGTTTATTTCACTGTCTGATGAAAGGATAATTTGTATTAGAACATACAATCATTTGCACATCACTGGCCTTCCCACCTCTTCATGTTTCACACACCTACTCATACTCCCCTCTTCCTTCCAACCCCCCTCTTTTAAATGAAACACCCAGATCTTGAAATCTTTCTCAGAAATACACACAAGAACATATTCCTTGGCAACATGACTCACTCCAGTGTCTTACCCTCATTAGTAAGCAAGGCAGATGCTCTGATACCAATGCTGTCTGTTTTATATAATATCTCATTATTTATATATAAATGTATAATGCCTTGTCTTGGGAATACGGCATCAAATTTTGGTTGAACATTAGTAAGATTCACTCATACGTACAAGTGTCTTGTTTATTTTAGTTCACTTTATGGTTTTCTTTAAATTTTGTCATGAATTATGCTTACTTAGAAGAAAGTAAACCCCCTTTGGGACATTTTCCCCTGAATGCATTGCATATTCCAATGGCAGAATCTCTCACGATGTAGCAGTTGACAGTCTGCATACTTTAATTGAGCCAGAAAGTTTTAATTATACTGCTAGAGGCATCCAATTAACATTTATTTTCTTTAATAAGGACTCTATGAGAAATTAAAGAAAAAAAAAAGGTAGAGACTGCAGTTTTTTGGAAAGAAAGAGGAGGGCACTCCTCTGTTTCTTAAACATAGCCAAACCTGAACATTATCACCATGAAACAACCATGGAGTCATGGAATCATTTAGATTGGAACAGACCCTTAAGATCGTCAAATCCAATTGTTAACCCAGTACTGCCAAACCCACCACTAAACCATGTCCCTAAGTGCCACATCTACCCGTCTTTTAAACACCACCAGGGACGGTGACTCAGCCACTGCCCTGGGCAGCCTGTTCCAGTGCTTGACAACTCCTTGTGTGAAGAAATTTTTCCTAATATCCCATCTAAACCCTCCTCTAGCGCAACTTGAAGCTATTTCTTCTTGCCTTATCGTTTGTGACCCGGGAGAAGAAACCCGCTCCCCCTGCCTACAACCTCCTTTCAGGCAGCTGTGGGGAGCGATAAGGTCTCCCCGGAGCCCCCTACTCTCCAGACTAACCCCCCCAGTTCCCCTCCCAGCACTTGTGCCCCAGCCCCTTCCCCAGCCCCGTGCCCGGCTCTGGACACGCTCCAGCCCCTCCATGTCCCTCTGGCCGTGAGGGGCCCAAACCCGAACCCAGGGTTGGAGGGGCGGCCTCACCAGTGCCGAGCACAGGGGTCGGGCACTGCCCTGGCCCTGCTGGCCACGCTGTCCCGGCTACGAGCCAGGGTGCTGCTGGCCTCCTTGGCCACCCGGGCACGCTGCTCGTTCCTGCCCAGCTGGCCACCAGCCCCCCCAGCCCCTTCCCAGCCGGGCAGTTCCCAGCCCCCTGCCCCAGCCCGCAGCGCTGGGGGGGGCTGTTGTGCCCCCGGGGCAGGACCCGGCACTCGGCCTTGTTGAACCTCCTCCAGCTGGGCTGGGCCCCTCGGCCCGGCCTGCCCAGGTCCCTCTGCAGAGCCTCCTGCCCCCAGCACATCAGCTGTCCCCCAGCCTGGTGTCCCTGCAACCCGCCTGGGGGTGCACCCCGTCCCCTCGCCCAGCCCCTCGGTAAAGATGTTCAAGGGACGGGCCCCAGCCCTGAGCCCTGGGGAACACCGCTTGTGACGGCTGCCAACTGGATGTAGCTCCATCCCACACCACTCTTTGGGCTCGGCCATCCGGACAGTTTTTTACCCAGCAAACAGTACAGCCATCCCAGACATTAGCAGCTAATGATGTAATTTGTTTTCTTTTACAGCAAGAAAGAGAAAAAAATGTATGATACTGTAGTGTATAAGGCTTTCAGATAATGTAACTGTTCTAACAATAGCAAGACCTTTAAATAAAATTCTCCTCCCTGTCCATTTCCCCATTTTCTGTCTTCTGGCATTTAGTACTGGGAGTGGGTAGCTCCATGCAGTTGGGAACTGTACACCTGAACAAATACAGCTGTAAGAACAGCATGTGTCTTGCCCTATTTAAGCTCACCTTGAACAATGTCAAGGCAGGAGATTTTAGTTTGGGAAATGGAGCATCAAATATAAGGCCTCCTCAGATGCCTGCTTTGGGAAAGAAAGGCACTGTTACAAAATACCTGTTGGCCTTTGAAACAGAATTTTGGAAAAAGCAGAAAGACTGTAATCTATTGAGACAGATCTTTTCTTCATCTTAAAAGGGTAGCATGATTTCTCACATAAATTTATTTTAGATTTAAATGTTTTCCTGCCATTGTCATTTAAGTCACAATTTCAGATATCGTTGAATAATATTTTTCGCTATTTCATTAAATATATGGAAGTAATGATCTGCTTTTGATGCCTTGTAATTTTGGGCCTGAGTTCATAATTTGCCTTGTGGTTTTTTTCGAGGATGAGCTCATTAGCTACAGGGTTCCTGATTTCATTCCAAATCAGGTAGTTCTTTCTCTACAAATTCTCTTTAATCTTCATTTGGGTACACTATATTTCTCTCCCTTGTCTGAAAGTACTATTTATGTAACATAACTGTTACAAGCTTTTCCTCATTCTTTCTACACCATAGGTGGCAGCACTATAAGAGTGAGAAAAATAATCTGTATGTGATCAGTAATGGCTGGGAAGTTACAGCTGGAAGATACATGTTATATAGGACTATTAATGTAGGTCGCAGTAGAAGGATAACAGACAATTTGGCTGAAATTGCAGTTAAATACCAGATCAGTTCTCTCCATAGATTTCTTGTTTGACTGAGCAAATACATACAGCACATTTAAAACGGTATAATCATCCCAAAACAGATAAGATACCACAAGTTGAAAAAGGGACTTAAGTGCCTAATACATAAATCGCATGGAGTTTAAACTCCCAGAACCAAAGACACAATCAAAAAACTATGCCCTTGGATTACGTGGACTCTAGGGAGCATATAAACCAAAGAGGGAGTTCAATATAAAAGTGTTTCAGACAAAAAAAAAAAAAAGAAAAAAATCAGCTTCTCTAAATGACGAGAAAAAATTCAGTCCTGTAAGAGTTTAGTGTCATGTACCTCACTGCAGATGGCAAACCTAAGCATTCCTCTGCCTACCCTTGTAAATGCCTTGCGCCAGTAGGTTTTAAAGCATACTGCAAACTCATTTCCTCTTTAAAAAAAAAAAAAAAAAACACCACAAAAATTTCCCATAAATCCTTTTTTTTTTTTTTTTTCAAAATGGCAAGAAAAAGACTGAGATTTTCCGTCTCCTTGCTTTTAGACAAAAACTTACTCATTGGAGCAGTGATCCAGGCTTCACTCATTTTCCTTCTTTAAAGTGGTATTCAAACCTATACATCTACCACGTAAGAAAAATGCACAGATGCAAAGACAGGAGCTCTTTCCAGATACCTCTGGAAGCTTGTGGCATTTTCCATATAAGAATTAAAAGACCATTTGTTGGGGCATTAGGGGGAGAATAAAGGTTGAATATTACTCTCTGTCCTATGAATTACTGTGGGCAGTTGGGAAGGTGGATTCCTAGGTTGACCTCCAGAATAAAAGCACAAATGTTATATAAAACTTTAAGGAAGAAAAAGGAAAGAAAAGAGATCTTTGATTAAATGTTGTCCATCTCTTCTTTTTCTTTCCATTCAAATGTAACCAATCCTCCAGCTTAGGCTGACTCCAGCAACAAGTACCGTGCATAAGAGTGCAGTGACTGCTTATGTAACAACATATTTACAGCTGTTCCTATGTGGAACACAGGTGTCCCCTTTTGATATTTTTCTGGCTAGACAGACAGCATAACAATCTTTTGGAGATGATCCACAGCGATTTCATAAAGAGAATTGTACATCTTCACTGTCACTAATTATAGTAATCATCTTGCTCTGTAACAAGCCAAGGGCTTTCGCCAGAGCAACTAATTTTGCTTTTAATCCTGACTCCAAATTGCTACTACATTGTCCAACCTTCTTTCAATTAAAAATTGTGTAAATGTTTAGTTGGACTTAAAGCAGAGCAAGTAATAATATTTTCTTCAAGATGTATAGTGATTTCTAGAGGTAGGTTGTTAAACAACACTGGATTCAACTGTGAAGCAGAAGACAGAACTACATTTTGAGGTGTGTCTCAGGAGAGCAGGTGATTATGTTGTAATATCATGTTTACCAGCAAATTATCCTTTTGATTAAAAATTATCTCAAAAAAAATGGTTATGTCAGTGACAACATTTAAAGTGCCCCTCAATAATTTCTCAGTTTTGATGAACCAAAAAAGGAGGACTAAATAAATAAGCTATGCCAGTAATGTAATTTTATATGGTGTCAAAAATTGTATTAACCTATTTGAAATTAATGCCCAGTAGGTAAGTATGAAAGCCAAAGAAATGAAGCAATGGGAGTAAAGTGATGATGTATATACTTGGTAAAAAGCACAAAACATTAACATTTTAACACCTGTAGCATTCAGAAAATTCTCACAGACATGTTATAATGGATCTGAAATTTAACTGTGACATTGAAAAATACAGTATATATAGGAGTATGTCAAAATTTGAATATTGTTCAGACAAATTATATACATAAACGGTTATAAAATGAATAGAAAAAATTACATAATTATCTCCACTAACTTCCTCATGCAGTTTCCTGGATCTTTTAGAATAAAGATATCTAGTCTGTCCTGTAGGCATTGTATCCAAAGTCATCTTAGCTTAATTCTGTTCTATACTTTACCAACTATAAATATTTTGTGATTTTAAAATTATTGATACCTATGCAAACAAGAAATTTTCAAGTAGTATTGATTTTATTGCCTCTGCATAGAATATGCCAAAAGGCTGAATACTCTGTAGGCTGCTTGAGTTACATTTCTCTGTTAACTGGGATAGGAATTTAATTTCTACACTGAGAAATTCTTAGTTAGACACACAGTGTGGGACTGATCTGGCTTAACTTAAACATATAAATACTAGATGCAGAAGTCTGAGCTAGTCATTCACAATCCCTTTAATAATTGAAGAACAGGCATTTTTAAATGTTTATCATTAGATCACTTAAACTGCATATCCCTGCCCCCCCACACACACACTTTATAAATAAAGAAATTATCCTTCAAAACTAGACATGTGGTTGCCTTAAAATTATTTAAAATTTCCATGTCACCATTATGCAGTGCTTGTTCACAGTGCAAGTTGGGAGAGTGCAATGAGAGTGATAATTAGTTGCACAACAGTGTAAGGTCTCCATATCTTTTCTGTACTCTTCACTGTAAACACCAAATATCAAAATGTTGAACTTACTAGCTTTTAATGGAACTTCAGTTGTTGTTCTCTGTTTCTTCATAGTCTTAGTGCCCTTATGTGTTCTTGAGAGATTAGGATAACCTTGAGAACAAAAGAAAAAGCACAAGTAATTTATTGCAAGCAGTACAACTGCAGAGGGTATTATGTTGATAAGGGAATAGCCCTGGAACATGACAAATGCAAATAAGGCAAGCAGTAATGTACTGCATGTTTAAGAACTACTTATATAATAGGTAAGTACTGGAGAAATTATTTCCTACCTAGTATGGCAGCTTTTGATATATTTTGCAAACACCAAAATGTCATTCTTAGAGATGAAACACTGCTTATCAGTCCTTACTCCCTCAATACATACATACATAGACATTCATAAAAATATTAATAAGAACAAGCAGAATCAATTTAAATACATTATTTTATACTTTTTAAAGAATGTATGCTTATGGGATGAATTTTAAGCAAGACAGCCAGCTCAAAGTATGTTTCAGTACAAATTACTGCAACAATAGTTTAATTGAGACAAGATATTTACAAGGTAATTCTTCTAGCCATTAGAAAGGCAATTATGCAAACCATATAAGTGGAAGCAAGCAGCTTCAAAAACATTCAGAAAACATCCCACATAAATTTTATGAAGTTAAAGAATTAAAAAGGGAAAAGAACATTTAGTAGCTTAAGGTTTTCCTCAGGGAATGCTTCTTTTCCTCTCTCATGCTCCACTGAAAGCAATTCAGATCCTTCAAGATTGTAGCGTGACATTTCTAGATGTTCATGTAGGTAATGGACAAATGGAGTGCTAGTTCATCCAAAATGAAGTTAAACAAGCAGAAATTAACACAGAATAATCAACTCAATGTTAATTTTCCATCTTTTTCCTCAAAGATCAGATCTCCTTTTGCCTCTAGCTGCCTGTTTCATTGTGGCGTGGTGATCTCTGTCCTGTTAAATGTTTTGATATGCAAGGAAACAATATTCTTTAAAAAGCTTTGGAGCTTCCATTGGTTTGCCTGTTACCAGACTCTGCTTAGTGGCAAATAACTCCCACAGGGTACTTTCTCTTTGAACTTTTTAAATAGATAAGATTATCCATTTTCCCTTGCTCATCTGGAGAGGTGTGTCACTGCAGAACACTTACATGTTAAAGTACCACATTATTTTGTCACTTCTTCAAGTGAGCTAGCTAACAGAAATAAGAGACATTTAGAAGGTAGAAAGTGCAGAAAAATACATTTCAGATAGGTTATGAACAGAGATGGAGAGTCATCAAAGCCAAACATACAAAGAAATTATCTCAGAACAGAAATATTTCACTCATGTGATAAAAATGTCAGAGAAGAAACGTGTATTTGAATTTCTATGTCTGTCAGTGACACTTTTCACAGTGACATCTGAACATCTCATTCACATTAATTAGCTGAAATTCATGACACTATGCCTGCAAACTCAGGAAGGGATTGAACATGAATACTTTATGAATAGAAGCTGAGAAAACAAAGAAATTATGGATCCGGTGTTCCAATACACTAAAGACTGCTCCAGAATTTTGCTTGAGCTGATAAGAGAAGTATTTGTCAAAACAAGAAAACAATTTTCCAGCATCTTCTACAGAAGAAGTTTTACTTCTGTTGCTATCCCACATACTTCTATTTGGAAGTCAGTGTGGTTTATCCTGCATTATCCATAGAAACTAAGATGCTTAAATCCATGGTTAAGTTACTGACATTTCTCAGAAGGTAAGAATGAAATATTTGATCCTCGGAATAGAAAAATCTTTGCTCTACTGGCCAAAAAAAATTATTTCTATTTCCTTAGGAGTGAAAATTTTAAAACATTTTCATATCCCTGCCTCTGTTAGTAAATAATGTCATCTTTTGTGATTTTTTTTTATTAAAGTTGCCTTTCAAAACTGAGTTCAGATTTTTAATCATAGTAGAATCACTTCTTTACCTTTTCACTTTGTATTTAACAGACACTTCTCTCTTCAGGTTTTACAGACTTTTGCCTCAGCCAAATGATGTTTTCTGGCAGTACTTAAATCAATAGTTTAGAGACTTCCTTTCCAAAGAGTTGCTACAAAGTGTTAACATACAAAGCATTCCAATGCATAAGATATTAAAGTAGGAAAAAAATGTCATTTCTCTCTCCTGTTCCGTAATATAATTCATTTTGTAAATCTTTACTGTATGGCTATTGATTTCCTGAATCAAAAACACAGAACCTTTTCTTTCTCCTTTTCTTAAAAAGCATTTTTACCCACCTTCTGAGAGTTTTTGGCTACAATCCACTCACTAACTTGAAAGTAGTAAGACTCTGGAAGTCTTTCATGCTGCTGGTTGCAGAGTGAAATATTCACGGAAACCAAAGAACTTTAAAGTTCACCACATTTCACTTACGCACTCTCTCTGCAGTTTTCTCTGTTTTGATAGTTTTTGGCTTTTAGCTATAATGCTGCTTGTTTTCCTAAATCGTTTGCAGTGAGAGTGTATGAGTGTGTTATTTTTGAGGTTTGAAGTACTGGGGGGAAGGGACATGGAGCCCTTGAAATGACTGCTGAAAATGCAAAAAACCTTTAACTTAACTATTTAATTCCTCTTTGTGGCAAGGTGAAAAGGCTGGCACTCTTTTTAAATGATTTTTTGGGCAGGTGTACAGCCTCATAAGCAATTCTCTTTATTCCAGTCAAACATATTTCCATACTCTAATCTCTGTGCAAGAAAGCTTATGCTGAACAAATTGTGGCTATTGATATTTGTATTCCCCACACAGTCAGAGCACCCACATTATCTAGCTCATTACTGGAAATTGCTTTAGAATGCCTTTAGTATGAAAGGTGTTATTATAGTATCAAATCCTACTCTAGTCTGCATTTCAAATTCTTGATTAAAACAGTATTTTGGGCTAACGAGTCCTCTATTAACATCTCACCTATATACTTTATCCTGAATAATTCTAAATAATTTGTTACAGCTAAGGAAGGTTAAGGCTGCTTAGAATAATAGTCTGCTATTACTGCTTCAAATGAGATGTTTATTGCAGTACTGGATTCAGTATTATAAAATATTATATTCAATCAGCTACTACCAGTGATAGAAGCTCCTAAACTGCAGTGAATGGGAGTGATATGACTCGGGCTAGCATCACACACTGACATCACAAGTATACGTTCTTTGAACATGTATGTGAACAGTAGATTGAGAATTAATTTTTTCATTCATAGCAGAATGAAATAAAATTTTGGTTACACTAAACTATCATCAAATGAAACATGCAGACTCTCTTTGCAGTAAGTATTATATATGCTTACAGTTGCAAGAGTATGGATAGGACCAGGATCTCTCACTTCTACTTTTGGGAATCTAATCAGATGCACAGCCTTAACATATATGTCTCTGTGGGAGAGGAGGATAGTGAATGTCTGAAGAGAGATGTATGAGAGGTGTATGGAGAATGTCTGACCATTACTGATGGGAGATAAGAGAGAGGAGGATAGAGAATGTTTGGAGAGAGATATATGAGAGGAGGATAGAGAACGTCTGATCTGACAGAAGATGAGAGAACAACTGAGTATCGTGAAGGAAAGTAAGAAAGATAAACATGGTTATCTAGTAGTCAAAAGGTTTTTGCATGCTTGTGGTGATATATAGCTATGTAACTGCATGAACAGTTTCTGCCCTGAGCCTGGTGGTACATACAGCTGGAGTTTGTATCCAGGCTCAGAGATATAAATATGAGCTTCTCTGTACAATAAAGTATCTCTGGTTGAACTACAACCTGAGTCTGTGCCTTCACACACACCACATGTCTCCATAAAGGCGACCACAAAGATGTGCCTGAAAGAAATTAAAACGAGGAGTTCTGGACACAGAAAACCAAGGCCTGTTTGCACATTAGTGTGCTTGGTTTAGCATTCACTTACTACAGGCCAGAAACAGTGAAGTACTCTGAAGGAAACAGTGCCAGACTGCATTTGTTGTGTCCCTTGTCAAAAAGCAAAAATAAAAGCACTCAGAATCTAAGGGTTTTTTGATTAAGGGACCAGAGGCTTAATTTAACTACCTGAGGTCAAGTCTAGAAGCTCTGCGACCCTGAAAACCTCTGCATCCCAACGCCACAGCGGAGGTGAGGCTCACAGGCCTTGTGGAGCAGCTGCTGGGAGAGGCTCGGGAAGGCGGCTGGCACCTGTCCCTCAGGCTGTGCAGCCACGTTCACCCCAGGCCCTCAGCCCCGCCAGAGCCCGGCGCTGCTCACCGGCCGGCAGGGCCTTCCCCACCACCTTGCCCACTGCCCGCCGGGGCCAACGCAAGCTCTGTGCCCTGTTGTGCCACGGGCCACCCATAAAGCACCTCCTGATGATAAAAATTGCCCCTGATACCCCAGCTTCAGAAGGTCCCTGTCATTGGCAACACAAAGCCTTTCATTTCCAGGCGAGACCTGGTACACCCCAAGCACTGGGATGCTCCTCATAGAATTGCTTTCCTCTGTGCAGTTGTAGCTGTAAGAAAATACCTCAGTTCAAAATTGTATCTTCTCCATAAAAAGAAGGGCCCAAACCCTGGAATACAGTAGTATAAAAGCACTAAATCTGCGTCAGAAGGGTTTAACACTCCAGAGAGCAGTGAGTAGGCTGAGACAAACACGGCTTCAGAAGCGATCTAAGAAATTAGGTCAAACTTAGTTACCACCAGGGCATGCCAATCCCTTAAGCAACTTAAAAATGCATGTAAACTGCTTTACCAAAATACTTCCCTGACATCCTTACACGCAAGAAAGTTTCTTTCTACTATTCATACAGTTGATTTCCAAATCCAATTGAACTTGATTTTAAAATTCAAATATATGGACATTAAAGGAGATCCCTTTACTTCTTAAATAACAAGTCACAGGTCCCCAAAGGAAAGAATTATCAAGCCCACAGGCAAATGTGCAGGGATGGCTGAGAGCTGGGACGACACAGCCCTAGGATGGTCACCAGTGGGAAGAATGTGGAATTGCTTCTGCACAGGTACCTCAGAAGCAGATCTAAAGAAAGAAAAAATTAGACATGCATTTAACCTTGCAACATAACTTGGTTCAATAATCTTAGAAAATACTTTTAGTAGGAAAATATCAGAGACATTTTCATCTGCATGTGAAAAAGATTACACTGAAGCTTGAAAATCCGTAATAATTTATGGCAGTTCACAATATTCCAAAATCAATCCTTACATACCTTGGATGATAACTACATTTTCGGAAGACTCTTTGAATTAATTACTCTTTTTAAACGTTTCACAGCCTCTGGAGAACCGCGCAGATTATTTTCCCCTGCATAACTATGGCAAGGAGATCACTTTGTTTCAGGGTTATTTGGGTAGTTTACAGAAAAATGGGAGAATGAGACAGAGGGACAAGCTTTTCTTTTCTTTAATAATGCTGAAAGTTATCCATGCAAGTCATAGCCTTCAGTCAACTACAAAAAATAAAATCAATTAGGATACAGTCAGAAATAGAATTCTGATTTTAAAAAGGTGCAGACTAACTGTTCTATCACTTATGTTTCCTCCATGATAAACAAAAAGTTTGAAATTGCATTTTCTCCCAGTGACAGCCAAGTAACTGTAGGGTGTAATGTTTCTTTTATAAAAGTATAGAGCAAAATATTTTCAATACTGAAGAAAGAAAAAAAAAATAAAGAAGCTTACAAAATTTTTTTTACAAGCTCAGCCTCAGTTCTGATGACCTTGCTCTAAGCACCTCACAGACTTTGAAATGGAGAACACAACTTAAAAGGAGCAACAAATAAGTTGAGTCCTGCTGGGGTTCACAGTTTAAAAATACATATCTTTCAATACAAGATAAAACTTTGAAATTTACTTGGCTTTGTATTATATTGCCACTCATTCACTGTAATGTTAATATTTTCTAGCAGACATCTTCACTACTGTGCATTTATTTATGGATTTGATTCAGAGGCAGGCAAAATATGTTCAAGCCATAATTCAAACCAATCAGTTCTACTTCATCTCTCATTTTCAAACGCTAAGAAATTTTGCTCCTCTCCCTATCTCCCTAAGTACTAGCATAGTGTAGCAGCTGAAATCCCAGTGTTTCATCTTCTGTGAGCAGGCACCATATCCCTGAGTGCTGACCACTCTTGTGCTCTGTCTTCCATTGAGTTTGCACTGAGTCTTGATTCCATTTTGGTCTGAATTAAAATCCACTGTAGCTGTGTACCAAAGGAAGCAAGGCCAGCTGCTCATTGTACATCCTACATATAAAATAGTCAAAGATGGAACCAAAGGAATCAGAGTTACTGCTGTGAGAAAGCAGAGCAGGAACTAGCAATAATATATGGGGATGGAGACAGAAGTGCTGTGTCCTGAAGCTGGCAGGAAAGGAGGAAAGATACATAGTGCATAAGCCACGAAGGAAAATAAAATCGAATACTTAGAAGAAAGGACAAATTAATGGGCAGACCACAACCACAACCTGAACAATGAGTCTACAAAGGACTGAGAAAGCCTGAGAAACAGAGCCCATAAGTAGATAGGTAAAGAAAATGAAGCAAGAAAGCTGAAGTAAGGAAGATAGTAATCTATCATTGGAACAAATAGGACAAAACAAATGAGAAGAGCTTAAGCTTTGCAAGGGAGAGCAGAAAAGCCTTTGACTGTGAGAGGAAACTCTTTGGAGACAAATGGAGGCCAAGATCCCTGACATTTTATGGTTCTGAAAGTTAGGACATGAAAAAGCCATCAGGCACGGTGCTCCTTCATTACATTTAGTACCAATGAGCACCAATCATAGTCAGCACCTCAAATTTGTAAGTCAAACATCAATTGAGTAAATTTAATGGGTTCCTTACATGCATTCCTTAATTTTCTAGGACAAAATACATAAATTTTTATAGTTTTAGTGTCGGTTTTGTGTGTAAAAGTAAATATGTGATTTTAGTAAACATTTTTTTTTCTGTCTTCAGCAATATAAATTACTAGAAATAAAGTGAAAAGCAATAACCTTGAACACATGCTTTTGAATTACTGCATAGGATTGACCAATAAGCCTGCTGTTTCATACTGGAACTTAATGGAAGGTCTACAGAAAACTACAGAAATGGAAGCACCGTATTTAATTCCTTAATAAAATATCAATTTAAAACCTCAAGTGAAAAAGACACGTTCACAGTGGGGCAGATAAAACTCAATAATCTTACATATAACCATGTGAATGAGCTACAGTGATCTGCCATACGTTTCCTGTTTGCCCATATGATTATTGCTGTGGCAGTGGACCCTCAGAGATAAGCCTGCAGCTGATGAAATTGCTTTGCCATGCGACTTACCTCGTAGATCACCCTCAGGAACACAGCTGGGTAACCTGGGATAGACCCTGCATTTTAAAATGCAGTCAAGAGTCAAGTTACCTGTGCCTGGCCTGGCAGTCTTTGCCATTTTACTTGCTTTTGTGGTGCCATCTTACATTTGGTACCAGAGAGACAAGAGGCAATCCTCTTGCACTGACAGTATCACCTACCACAGGAGTAAATCGGATGGGTAAATAGCTTTTGCTCAAACTAAGTTCAGGGTGATTGTGAAACAGTATAAATGCAAGAAATCGTATAAAATTTGTTTCAGGTTAAATGGTTACTTGCAATCAGTCCTTCAAAAACAGATCATATTAATTTTTCTCACTTATTGAGTGATCTTTTGTCTTTTAAAACTTCAAAACCATTTGAAGTGTATCAAAGACTGTTTCATCCTAATCTATGTTAATCTTGTGGCCCACATATATGATGAGGGCATTAGAAACGAAACTATTTGCAAGTATCAATACCAGTCTGGTTTGAGTGAACTGTGAAAAGTGAACAGCTGCAAATTACACTGTGCAAAAGGGAGCCAGGCAGCAATTGTATTGCCACGGACTTTTGAGATTTCAGAATATTCCCACTGTAAATTACACCAAACTAAACCACTCTCAGAGCTTTTCATGACAAAGGAAAGAGCGAAGAGGAGGGAAAAAGACCAGAACTGCACCTGTGCCTACTATCTGAATGTTCACTTCGGCTGCAGGGAACCTACATTTGTTGTTTTCAGTCTTGTCGACTGAAAGCAGGAACTTTGAAAAGTTTTCCTTTCACAGGAACTACAATGGCTGTGGGTATGGAAATCCTTTGTTTTGCTCAGAATCAGTCCCTAGGCTAATCAAAACTTACCTTCAGGAAGGGAAAAGGGATTTTTGCAAGAAAAAAAAAAGGTGTATTCCAGTAGACAGTTTCAGGTTTTTATAAACTTAAGTTTCTTAATGAAAAGATATATCATCAGAAAATTCCTACTCACCTCTAGGAAAAAAAAATCTTTCTTCATTCTTTTGTTTCAGTTGCAAGCTTTGTCACTATAATTAAATGATTTGTTTCACAAGATAAAGCTCCTTTAGAAACTAGTATTGTATTTGCATTTCTATTAATTATTCTGATTGCATGTTATCTTGAAAACACAGTGCTTAGATTACATTTACTTTTTTTTTACTGTTTATTTTGAAGGCATAAGATTTTCTCTGTGCAGATATCTATGGAACTTTTAATAAGTAATTCAAATGTTTGGTTATTAAATGAAACCCACTGATTCTTAATTCAATTTAGAATTCAGCATTTGCTCATTTCTCTGATTCAGTGTTCAGAATCAATTTGCTCTATCCAGATACAATTATTTTAGGGCTTATCCTGAAAAAGAAAAGTGTTTGCAGCTGTTTCTTTGAAGTACAAATAAAACAAAATTTCTACAAATGTAACGTATAGTTTAATGTTTGCCGCCTTCTGACCACGAATTTTAAAGTTTTCAGGATCAACACAGGCAATCCAGGTAGCAAGGTATGATGTGACATTTGACTTACCTTACCACCCGTCTCAAGTTGGAATAGAAACACATGTAAAACCACGGACAAGTGAACACAATTATATACACATCTCTTAACATCTCGAGTCACTAACCTAGCAAGAATCAATTACACCAGAAGCATTGACTGGAGCTTTAATGAGAGTAACTATCATGGTTTCAAGTGGTACAGACTCAGTGATATTCACTCCATCTTTCTACTGCCGAGGGTGTCCTCTCCCTGCAAAGGGAGGAAGACAGAGCATGTGCCCGCCCCTCAGCCTTCAAATTTAAACCCACATTTACCTGCAACTTTAATTGAAGGTCCAGAATTTGGCTAGAAATAGTTAAAACATTGTTGAATTTTACTGAATCTGTTAAGACACCACTCACCTCTGATATAATGGGCAATAACAAAGAATATAAGAACTTTTGTTGTTGTTTTATGTACTTTTCTGTGCTCATGAAAGATGAATACTTGACTCTTTTAAGAAAGAAGCTAAATTTTTAATTTTATATAATTCTATGAGCAGAGGTAAAAGTATATACAATATCTGTCTTGCAAATTGTATTTCACAAAGCAATATTTACATCAAACTGAGCAGGGAACAATAGCCACTGTTGCAGCTCTCTAGAAGGAGAGCCAAACAACAGTTAGTTACCCTGCTCAGAAGAATGAAAGACATATTACCATCAATGAGAGAACTCAGCAATGTGATGGTAAATGAAGAAAATTGGGTAGGGTTGTTAGCTCTGTGCATTGGAATAACTGCAGAAATGTAAGGAGGACACAATTACATTATCCCATTGTTCAGATAAGTATATTGTCTCCTGGGCTATTTCTTAATGTTTTCTTCATTTTATTTAGTATTTTAGAGCTTGGATCTCCCATGTCAGTCAGTGAAAAACAAGTTCTAGAGAATAGATTGAGGGCTTCGCTTGAGGTGTCTGAATCTGGTGACTTGCCTTGCTCTAAACTCTTCTAAACTTAGAAGTTTTACTCCATGTTTCCTTCTCCCACTGAAATGTGGCCGGTTTTGAAGCACTCAAGAATTCGTCATTTCCTGGCCTTCTGAGGACATAGCCTCTCATTGCTAGGATAGGTGAAATCAAGACTTATCAGCCAGGATGATATGTAAACAGATTTCTTTCCTTGACCCCTCTGTTGTCATAGGATGATATTTACACAAATGTATTTGTTTTGCAAAGAAAGGCTTGGAGAAGCTTGCATACAAATATTTGCTACTATTTGCTCCTGCTGTTTTAAACACTAGGTAGCTCTGCTTTTAGTAGTTATTTCTTGAACTGCTACCAAGTAAATAATATGGCAGTGCAGATTCCTCTAGTACTGTTAAGAAACCTTTTTTCCTGGCTCCATATTTAGTTACATTTCAAAGAACAACTGGGAAAGCCTGTGCAGTAGTACCATGGCAGTGGTGTCTCATAATATGCAAGTTTTTCTTTCATTGGCTCATAACAGGGAAAAGATCTAAAAATCTCTTCCTTAAGTAAAACCAAGTCAGCTGAAGTAACCAATTTTTGTAACTAAAAGTCCACACACACGTCCATTTCCACATAGTTTACTTTTTAAAAAGTGGTATTTATAAAATTTTCTTTAGAAAATTCAGCCTAATGGAAAATTGAGGCACATAGGAAGAGAGGAGGAGACATCCTCCCTTTAATTCTGGCAAAGTAAATTGAAACTTCTTGGCATCATCATTTACTATTTCCTGAGTAAAATAAAGCAAGTATGATTCTTTTTTTCTTCTTAAGTTTACTAGAATTATGAAAAACTTTAAATGTTTTTGAAGAAAATTACTCACATTGATCGAAATCTTCATGAGGTGAGATTGCCTAGATGTAACAGCAGAGATGTTATTGAGTAAGTTTTTACAGTTATTCTTTTAGAATGTAAGCACAACTTCAAAATTTCAAACTATTATCTGATGTTGATATATGAAGACTGCTATATTCTCTTTCTAAACTTATTTCTTTGGCCATTCAGACATTTGCAAGTCACTTCCCACTTTAACAAAAACTAATTTTGTTTGGTTGATTTTCAGGTATTGCCTTTTTTGAAAATACTCAGTTATTTGCTAAATAATAAATGTGGCAGAGTTTTCTCTCCACTACTCTAATAAAGATTAGAGGGAAATAGAGCTTCTGTGATTAAATTTGCTTGTAAGAGGATAATATATTGTAAATCAGCAGCAATAATGGTCTGTTACAATTAAAAGACAAGAATTAAATGACCACTTTATGACACAACATTTCATAAACCATGAAAACAGACCCCATTAAGAAGTATAAACTTTTTTTTTTTTTTTAAAGAAAGGCATACAGCTGCATATGCCGAAGGTTTCACATGGTTTTGAAGTCTATATATAAAAGCAGCTATGAAAATGGACTTTCACGCCGAGTCCTACATAAACTTCAAGGTATGTGCTATCATGTATTAAGATAATTTCTATTAATACCTATTATCAGGTATAAATTTAATGTCAATAATCAGTTAAGCCTTATGTTAATATTTAAACTCAATCCCTGTGCCTTGACACACTCTTTATTAAAAACCAACCCCAAATCATAATCAAATCACTTTAGCCTAACTTAGAAATAATAAGAGTAGATAAGACATCAGTGGCTGTAAATTGGTGTAATCTGTCTGCAGGATGTGAGATCACACTATCACAGATTTGAAGATGTGGCTTTTGCTTATTTTTCTTTAGGAATGATGTGTGATATACCTATTTATTATAAATAGCACATAGCTCTTGGGTTTTCTGCTCGGCGGAAGCTGTCTAGAATTCCAGAATTAAGTCAGAGAAAGCTATTTGTGAGACATCAAAAGGAGCAAGCCAATAACAAAGATAAAGCTTTCACATTGGAAAAGGACCTTTTTGTACAAGCATGTGCAATTAATTGCAAGTTCTGTTATGGCCAGCATGGCTGACAAAGTTTTCTCTTCTTAAAGCTAAAACATCCCAAGAGTGTAAAATTTTTGAATCTTTGGTAATCAGGTAGCAATGAGAGAGAGCAGGAGGGTAGTGGGGAGTTCACAAGGCTGAGAGAAGTTTTCCTGACTTCTGTTTTGTGTGTGAGAATGCACTCTACTAGTATCCTCACCGACTTCCCTCCTTTCACATCATCTTCTTTGTAGAGCACAAAAAATATTATGTTTGTTTTGAAAAGGGTTTGAATCTTTTTGATCAGGTATAGTCACAGGCTCTTAAAAGAAAAGATTCATAATTGCTGAATTTAATTGGTCATGCTGTGTTTAACGTGGTCTGGATATAGACAAGTTCTATACTGTATTTAAATGCAGGGCTACTCAACTTCAGAAAATAAAATATGTGTATATGTTACCTACCAGGATTTATAAATTATCTACCAGGTTAATTGCTTTTTGCAACAATACTAAGTTATTGGTGTAATGAAATAACTCATTGTAAAATAAATCTCTCAATTCAATGTCCAATCATAAATAGGATAATTGTTACTATACATTATATTAATAATACATTTAATCAATGTAAATAAACTGGGCCTATATTTCCCTCTCTCTAAATCTATTTTTCCCTTTAGGTTTAAATAATGTGTTGTTTTTCTCTACAGTACCTCCTGACTTCTTCGTGTTCTCTTATTTTTCCCTTTATTGTCAGTTTAAGTGAGATCTTAGTGCTCTACAGATTCTCCTGAGTCTCCAGGTGAGCATTATGATAACTGCCAAAAGTTATTTCTGAGGTTTTAGTAGAAGCAATAATATCAGCAGCAAATCAAAGATAATCCAGGAAATTCTTCTCAATGATCTGTTCTCCCTTGAAGATTTTGTACAAAAGGTGAAATAATGGTTAGGACAGTGTCTTCCTGTCTAATATATCACTTTAACTTGCTATCTTAACTTCTTTTGTCAAGTTTAAAAGTTGTTAGGCTAGTCAGATAGATCCAGCTGAATTCAGTTTTGTTTAATTTAGGTTTATCTTGTCTTTCATAAAAAGAATCTCAAAGTGCTTTAGAGCTGAAGATAAGAAATGGGTAATAAATTTGGTACAATTACCCTTCTAGAAATAGAAAGACAGATGATTTTTTTGAAATTTGACTAGCATCTGAAGAATGGGAGGAGTAATTGGGCACAGAGGGAAACACAGAAAAGACAGAGATTTGAGAAAAATCTTTCCAAAGCTGTATGTGTGAATTTATGTGCTAATACCTGTGCATTCTCCTTTTGGAAACACACAGCTTCCAACCATACTAACAATTCATAATTAACCTTTCATATTGGTACTGAAAATTAAGTAACACAAAATACTGGGTAAGAAAATTGCATTGATGTGACCACTTATACACTTGTTCAATCTAATGAACTTTTTTGGAATATTTTTTTTTTCAAGAGTTCAGAAGACAGTGCAGGAGGAGCAAGGCTGAGTAGCAATATTTCCTTCAAGATTCTGCCTTTTGCAGAACTGACTTCCAGAATTCACAATCTTACTGGTATCTTATTCGTGTAACAAAATTGTGAAATTCTGTTCTTTGAATTTTTGTCAGGAATGAAACTCAGTAAGATAAAAAGAAAGAAAAAACAAGAACAAATCAACAGATGTGGAAGAAAAATAATATATATATATTTTTTTTTAGTTTTCAAAGATAAATGCTATAAATAACATACGAAAATGAAAATATCTACTGGGAAAAAAGTCTATGGAAGTAAATTTTGCAAATTGATGTGAACATGGAAAATAAAAAATAAAGAGATAGGATTCTGAAATTGTATGTACGGAATCAAAGATTAGTCTCAGTATTCTAAGAAAGATCAGAAAACCTGAGAGGAGGGATTTAGAATTTCTAGAATGGCTATTGCAATTAGATTTTGTAAAGGATATGATCGTGCACAGCTGCATGACAGTCTCTAAAACAGAATTCATTCTTCTTGTGGAATTCATATCTGAGAAATTACTTCAGAACCTTGTTATATATTCTTAAAACTTTGAAGTGTTTTGTAGTACTAGAAGTTATTAATACTTCCTTTCTTACAGTTCAGTATCCAGGAATAAGACAAACCTGAGTAAGAGCCCCAGTATTTGGCCATTTATTTTTCAGAAGATTAATTATTTGGAAAGACAACTCTGAATCAAAGTCCCAGCTCTATGCTTCTCTAAGACTTCATTTATATAAAAGTTCAGTTATTAACTTGAATTTTATCACTGGACATACTTGTAATTGTTTCTAAATCCCAGATTTAGTTTTGGAAATTAGTTGAAATCCTGATCAGATTTCTTCTTTGTTTCACCTTAAAAATAAAAAGAAATAGAAGAAGAGGTAACACAGAAACATATCTGGCTTGCATGTTAATACCTAAGGACACCGTTGTCTTTCTTTTCTACATCTTTACCAGATGTAGCTCAACTGGTGTCTGAATTTACGTTACTTACAATAACTTTGAAATCTGAGTTCTGCTAAACAGAAGTAAAGCCCAAATCTGAACCAATGAAAATTCATAATCTCTGAGTCAGCACTGAATACCTCAAAAACAGAGTATGTGCTTTTTCTGAGAGGGAAGGGTGTTATCCATACAAGGTGAAAGAAATGGGAGTCTATGAAGAAAGTGTTTTATTATTTGAAGATGTAATGCAAACAGTTATCCCAAGGAATTGCATTTATTGTCATTGCTTTATTTAATGAAATGCATCCTAACCAAATACGTTTCCAATAGCTCTATCGCTTTTTCCTGTTTTAAGATATGAATAATAAGTGCAATAATCATAAATGTTTGTTCTGAAAGATCCTGTATCTCCATTTTTGCGAGGAAAACTAAGTGACATAGGTATGAAATGTAATGCATACAGTTCAGAGTTAGAATAAAGGCTAAAATGTAGGCAAATGTCCTAGAAAATATATTAAATGTAAATCAAAGTTAACTAATGTACCCATTAATCCTTGGATAGATTGTGAACTAGATAGAAGATCACTTGGTAGAAAATTGCCAGTAAAAATACTGATATAAAATTTCCATGCCAAATGGCTAAGTCTTAAGTTAAACTTATCATTTAAAATTCAGGAATAAGCTTTCTGAGAAATTATGCACTAAAGCAGTTGCGATTGCCAGAAGGTATCTGTATTATTGCTTGGATCCTCAAGATAAAAGCTCCATTCATAAATTATGGCTTGAACAATTCTTGAATGAATGTATTTTGAAGTGTATTAATTTGTCACAAAGAAAACATGTGGAATTAACAAGGTAATACCATTTAAAGAACATGATTTAACACTACTTGAAAGCAGAGCCATCCCTCATACACGCAGAAGGGCATTTTTACATTATAGATTCCATTTTGGGTGTAATGAAATCAAGAGCAGATCAGGGAGTGAAAGAAGAAAAAGAGCTGTGATTCTTACTGCTCTTTGGATTTAGAAACATTATTTTAAAATTAAGCTGTAACTTTCTATAAAAGAACAATTGAGTCAAGACAGAGGAACAAAGATTTTGCTAGAAAAGCGTGTCAAAATCCTCTTGAATAGCCAAGTGGTTCTAACTGTTAAAAGAACAGTAACTGGGAAACGGTGTTGCTTGAAGTGAGGTGTAAGTAAACGTGGTGAAAAGCCTTTACCTTTAGTGCATGGCTAAAAAAGATCTACGATTGCCTTCTAACCTTACAATAAATGTGGCTCAATTAAACTGCGAGAAACATAATAGAAAGGGTTTTTCTTCATCTTCCTTCCTGTTTTCACAGATCAGTAAAAGTTTATTTTTCTTTTCCAATACCTCTGAAGCAACTCCACAATCTTTCTTTCATCTCAGTAATTCCTATAACTCCCACTTTTCATACATTCCACACAAGTAGACTCCTCCAGCCCTTACCGACATACCTACTTCTCTCTTATCCCATCATTATTTACTACCGTTCAATATTCTCAGTATTTGTCCCAGCAGAAAACTGCTGTGGTTTAACCAAATCAACAAAATCTTGACCGTAGTAAATCATATGTCACAGGGTGTAGCAGGAAAGCCTCTCTTTTCCTGAAGAAAATAAAGGGAGGTGGGGGTGGGGGTGTGATCCTGTACAATTTAGGCTAAACGTTTTAGATTGTCAAGCCATGAATTCTACAGTATCATTTGTCTTATGTCATTTTTTAACAAACTTAGTGTAATTTTTGCTCTTATTTTGGTAAAACCACCTCAAATGCATTTTCATTATATAGTTGTGTCTCTTCAATAAGATAAACTAGAAGTCTGAAAAAAAACCAAAAAAACAAAACAACCAAAAAACACTTGCTAAAAAGGATGACTAAAGTTAGTAAACCTAAATAGTAATTTGAAAGGAATTTTGATTGCATTCACATTAATAAGTAACTTCAAACAGTAACAAGAGACCAGCAGAACAAAACAATTGGTGCTGAGGCCTCAACTTGGACACTACACGTGGTCCGAGAGCTTTATTTTAGGCAAGATACAGTTTGGCCCTCAGGACCCCGTCTCCACAAGTATGTGGTTCAAAATGCTCTCAATACGCATTATTGTTCCGAAATAAAAGCTGATTTAGACACATCTTGCAAGTATTACCAGCACCACTTCCCCCATGGAGAAGGGGGGAGGGGGGGGGGGGGGCGGGAGGGTTGTTTTCTCTTTTCTTCCACTGAAATATTTACAGACTGATGAAAAACTTGAGCTTGGAAACCACATGCCTGTGCCAACGTTTGTTGCATGACCTCCACGACTGTCCTGTTAACTCAGGCAGCCACATCGTAGCAGAAAGCGTATGGTAATGCCTGAGGAGACATTTGCAGAAACATTCATGGACATAATCTGTTGCAGGCTAACATTTGTTGTAGACACACAGTATACAGAAAGTAAATGTGAATAAGATACATTTTTTACAATTTTACTGTTCATAGGTAGTCGGAGAGAAGACGACTGTCACTAGTTGTTGATCATGGTTGGCTTTTAGAAATACTTTGACAATATTGTAGTGTGTCTAGGACAAAAGGAGATAAAATTGGTAAAGCAGTTTGTTTGTTTGTTTTTTTCCAAACTTTACTATTCTCCACAAGTGTCAAGGTACACAAGCGTCAAATGTACCCTGCAGATCTGAATAAAGGGTTGGTACATACCTGTGAAAAAGCAATGCTCTTCAGCTTCCTCGATTTACGTAAAGTAAGAGGAAAATAAGTAAACAAAAAGTATCTGCATATTATGAAAATGCCATAATGGTGTGCTTCCAAAAGATTCTAGAGACAAATTTTTGACTAATTGTTCCAGAACCCAGAAGAACTGTTAGCTGCCCAGAGATTTGGATTTGAAAGCTGCTTTGTGTGGTTACTGTTACAAAATATATGCAGAAATGGAGACATTTCAAAATTTCCTCTGTTATTTGTTCACATCTCTACAGCTTAAATAGACTGCTCATGGAGTGAGAATCAAGACATTAATGTGAAAATGGAGACATTTTCTCCCAGTGTAGTTTTAAAACTATATTAAAAGAGCTATCCGTCCCCTACATCTTCACCTTACATAAATCAGGTTAGCCTACTGACTTCATTGTAAATACAGTTTACAGGAGTTGTCTCACTGTACCTCAAGAGCATTCAAATGTACCAGAAAGATCAGAAATAATAGCTGTAAATGCTCAGATGAATTTTTTTTTCCTCATCTGAGATGATAAAGTGAAGACTCTGGTAATTGACTGTACTGAAACCTTATTCCACTAGAAACAGTAATTTTGTATTTCCTACAAGAAAACATATAACATTTGTTATTGCATTAAAAACAAACAAAGAATGTTTTTTCTTTCTGGCTTCAGTGAGAAATCCTGGTTTTAAGCCCTGAAATCTCTGGATGTGTTCATACAATTTTTTATTAATTTTTTTTTAGATGCAATGAAAGAATATAAATGTCATAGATTATAGATGAATTATTATTGCTTTATTATTCCATCATAGCTTCAACAAGCAAGGGTTTTAATGTGTAAAGGCATTATCAGCAGTCTCCTTTCAGTCCCTCACCATTTAAAAGCAAAATTGACTTAATGGACTGGATGAGAGATGGTGTTTCCAGCTAGAGAGGAGGAAATCATTGAAAAGTGGGCTGGTGGAATTTAGGCTTTTCTGAAATAATGGCATTCAGCAAACAATATTACTGTTTAAATCCAATATGAAACAAAAGAAGCAGATGGATGCAATAATTCAAGTCAACATGCATATAGAAGTTGTATGGCATTTTGGCAAATGTGCAGTTTGATACATTTTCAACTATTCTGGCTGCCTGTACAGGCTGAGAAAATCATAAAACCAAGGACCATCTCCAGTAATGAACCATATCCATGGCCACAAAAATCCTCATCAGTAGTCAACTACAACTTTAAATATCAGGAAAAACACTGAAACACATCTAAGGCATTCGCTGAAAAGCAGAAACTAGACTTATGACATTACTACTGAAGAAATAGTGTAGAATTTTAAATGAGAAAATAGTTAATGTTCTGAATATGCAGAAAACCCACTGAATTATTTCCTGCTGTCCTTTCCCCCAAACACAATCTTCTGGTGAATTCTTGCCACTGCTAAACATTTCTGCAAATGTGTTGTTGGTTTTTGTTTGTTTGTTTTTTCTCTCTTTTGTTTGTTTTTGGTTTTTTGTTTGCTTGTTTTGGTTTTGGTTTGATTTGTGTTTTTTTAACAAGAATTACAGAATTACCAGAATTACAAGATTTGAACTTACTGCCACTTACAGGAGAAGGTTCACTGGGAAGGGAATATCTGAATTTCCATTTTCAAGAGATATCCATTTCAGCTGGTTAAAACATTTTCAGGATGTTTACAGAGTACTCAGAACTATATTACAAACTTTGCACAAAAAGGCCTTCTGTCTGGATGTTGTTTTCACTGACCAAAATCCTGATGAGGACACACAAGTATTTGTAGATAGCTGCTTTCTTCTAGAGGTCTCACTCATGTTCAAAGTTGATCCCACAAGGAGATGCTGAAATTCATCAGATTGAAAATTACTTCAAAGCACAGATTTTAACACTGCAACGGGACTGTTGTCTGCCTCTTCCCAATTTTAAATGTAATACATCCCTTCAGAATGACTAGACAATCATTTCCTGAGTAAATCAGAATTTACTGGTGTTTCTACAGTACTGATATCAGATACCTCATGATGTTTTTTCACAGCACTTAAGTCTGATCTAAATCAGTGCTGCCATAATTCAGTCCTGCTCTGACTGTGCATTCCTGCTTCTTCCTGGATGCCAGCAACCATGACTGATGAATTGTGAGGTGGAGAAATTCAAAAGATAAATGGGGGTGAGACACTTCTTGGCAATTTTAACTCTCATGTTATACAATGCACAGACAACACAAAAGAAAGGACTGCTTGCCAAGAGGCAAGCATATGTATGGTGGGACTTCAGTAACACGAACTTACAGTCTTGCAGAACTGCACACTTAGCGTGCAGCCTTGCTCTTTACAAGCTGAAAACTGCATGTATGCAATCAGCTACAGAATCAGGTACAAAACAATGTATGTAACTACTTATGGCTGCTGGCCGTAAAGTTAATCAAGCGAGTTGGGGTTACAGAGGGTTTAGGGTGAATTTATAGATGTAGACTTCACAGATCTTGGCAATCCTGTGATGTACCAGCAACATATATACTTCTGAAAATGTCTAGGAAGGTTACTGGACATGGTTTCAGAAGTGTTCACCTGTCTCAGACTAAGTTCAAGAGGTACTATGACAGAATAGTGCAGGAAAAAGTTGAGGATGTGATGGAATGGATTAATGGTTTAGAAAATAGGTTTGACTCTCTGTAATTATAGACCTCTAAATCAAACTGCAAAACTACAGCAAAGAGCCACATGTTCCTGGTTTTGGCTATCACTGCTCTCTGGTATGTTTTGATTCTTGCAACAAAACTTAGGGAATGGCCAAGCTTGTCAGACCACAATCTATTTCCATATCCTCCTAAACACTGGTGATAGAGGGAGGGAGAAAAAAAAAACCAAAAAACAACAACAGCAAAAAATATTAAAAACCACACGGCAGGAGCCTGAGATAGCCAGAGCCTTAAGGCGGGTCTGCCTCACATTTCCTTGAAATAAATATGCCCCCTACCCTGAATCCCAGTCTCTGAAGACAGGTTTTATTAGAACACATAGAACAAAGTATAAAATAATTCTTGAAATAATGATGCCTTGTGGTCAGCTGGGTGAGACTGACTTTGGGAGAACAAATCTGCCCTGTTCCCTGTGTCGTTATACTTTCTCTTTCCTCTTTCCTCTACTTTCCTCTACACTTCAGTGGCTTTGAGGGCTGAATGAACCCCACAGGGTCCCTTTGCTGGTCCCTGGGATTGTCCCTCCCTCACCCTGGCGGCTTGATTGTGTGTTGACACCCTTCCTGCTGCAGGAACCCTGCTGTCACCTCCTCTGCAGCATCCTCTCCCTATTTGCATCGTAAGATGTCTAGAAAGCAGAGCATGTTCTGTTTCTCTAAAGTAAAATGCCACCTCCACCTCCCTCCTTACTAGAATAGATGATCCATAGCATGGCAGCCAAGGTATCCTGCACAGCATCAAATCCTGCCCTCTCTGTTACCAGCTGAGTCCTTTGTCCATGTGCTGTACTAGACCTGTTCAAGAAACGCTGCAGAAGCTGATCCAACACTTATACTCTCCATCACAAACACTGTATGCAAAAGACCTAGTACCTATTTCAGGCAGTAGTAAGCCCTGGAAAAAAACCACCAGAAATTTAGAGGGGTTTTTTGTTGCTGTTTTTTGGGGGGGTTGTTTTTTTGTTTGTTTGTTGTTTTTTTTAATAAAAGAATCATCTGGAAGGAAATCAAACATATTAAATTATGGGCTAATGATATAAATAACATTCCATTAAATCACAAAAGCAAAAAAGAAAATATAAATTACTTTAAAGCAAATCTGTCAGTCTTTCACTGCAGGATGCCACTTGAATCTATGGCACTTTACTACCATATCTGATTCTGTATTTGTGATTACATTTATCATACCCAGGAGACAGCAGTTTCCCTATTCTAAGCAAAATAGTAACTAAATCAATATTCTTGTAACATATCAAATGCAAAAGGTGCTAATCTTTAAGGGGGATAGCAGAATTTGAAAAAGAAGAGGGGTTAAAATGAATTCTGCCCTTCTGCTCAGGTTTTGTCTTCCAGCCAAGCATCCATTTTTTAATACCTAGTTAAAGGCTTCCCACTGCTGCTTATGCCTGGACCACCTGTTCCCATAATGCACTCAAATCAGCAGGTTTTGGCACCGCATTAGATAGTTCACAAAAATACTAGTTCAGCATCAGACATTTAGGGTGAGCAGGCTAAACCACGTGACCCACTATTTCATTTCCATGAAAAAAGAAATAGTTATAACCAGGAAGGAAAGAAGGAAAAATATTGTACAAATTTGATGGTAGGTCAGGGTGGTGGAAATGAAGGAGAAGTGCCTCGGAAGAAATGCCTGAAGTGTATTTGTAGCATGAATGTTACAGAGAGGGAGAAAGAGACAGTGAGGAGGGAGGAATTAGATCATAATTGGTGGAGTTAAAGGAGAGTGAACAATGCTGAATAAAGAGAAGTAACAGGCAATTTGTCTATTGATAGATAAGAATAGGAAGAGCAGGCAATAAATCATCTCATCTAAAGAGGCAAATAAGTGGTATATTAAAGAACAGAGTGTAGGGGGAAGGAGAAGTAAAGTGATAGGTGGCTAGCAGATCGAACAGGCAGGTTGGTTTGATAAATAATTCTTGAGTGGCAGTTTTAAAAACTCTCTGAATTATGAATTTTAAATCAGCCTTCACATCTGGCCTCTGACAAAACTTTGTTATCCATAGCTATATATTCACATCTGGAAGAAAATATCCTGAAAGACAGTTACATGCCTTTTCTATTTAGTGCATAAGAAACTTTTTATAGCTGCTTTTCTAGCTGGAGCTGTCTGGTCTGTTCTCTTTAACTTTGCATTGCCTCAGACATTAGACTCTGTCTAACAGCTCACATTTCAGGCAGTGAGATTGCCATTCCAGGAGATGAGGAGAAAGAGGAACTCCTCCTCTTTCTAGAAGAGCTTTTCATTCACTCCAGCTACAGCAGCAGGTTCAGACCTCTAATCACTTGACATTTTCATGGAGAAAATACTTTATTCCTGGCCTTGGCACTGCAGTGTTCTTTGATATTCAGTCTACAAGGGAATTATCCCACATGTAACACCATACTAGGAGTGAATCCCACCCTTTTAAGTAAACAATACTAGATCTTAAACATTTAATCCACTACATCTGAAAAGATTCTTGATGTACTTTCACAACTTGAAACCAAATGTAACAATCTTCCAGGTTTGTGCCCACGGAATAGTTCCTGATAAAGTGAGAGGCTTGCTTGGATAGAGGTAGCTTTCTCCTAAAAGAACATGATACTTAGCTAAAAGGTATTTTAGTTCCGGAACTTGGAGAAGGTTGAGAGATCGCTTAAAAAGGCAGTTCTTTGTTTGAAGGACTTCAGGAAGGTAGAAACAAATGAATGATGGAAAAGAATAAGGCTTTTTATGAGCTATCTCATACCTGGAGGGGCTGGTACAGATCCAGAGCCAATAAAGCCCAGCTATCCCCTTGCTCATTCATTCTGATGTCTCTGCTTGGAGACTTACTATTATGGGGAGAAGGTAGGTTCATTACAGCTGGGTATGCACAGAGCTGGCTCAGGTCCATGATGCTCAACAGTTTCATAATATATTTAATGGTTTCTTCACGTACTTTAAAGCTTTTGTAGCTCAAATATATCATTATCCACAGTGACCTGCAATCCAGAAGATAAGTGAGAGTTAAAAAAAATATAAATCTTTTAAGATAGTTAAAAGAAAATCACTTTTTATCCCAGTCAAAACAGAAGTCTTAAGTTTTCAGTAAAGATGTAAGGGAACAATCACAATATGAACCTAAATAGTATTATGTTAATATACCTCTTACTTCAAATATACACCTTTCTCAGGATTCTGCTCATGTAAATACCATCAGATTTTGGTTTTTAGGTTTCATCATACATATGAATTGGATATAAAGAGACAATGCTGAATTTAAGACAAATTATTGAAAGAAACTTAGATTTTCTTAGTCCCTAAAACTCAACTGAAGAATGAGTCCTCTGTTTCTTTGTCATGCAGGATTGATCCCTCCAGAACAGTGCCTTTGCAGTGTTTTGCCACTTAAGAAACATCAGTACATAGAAGCAAATAGAAATTATTCATATTTCCTGTTAAGAATATATACTAAATTGCAGAGCTTGTTAAAGTGTCAAACCTGTTCTTTCCTATTTTCTTGTAGGAACAAGGATTAAGTAAATTAGTCTTCAGAGAGCTACGTTAATTTTGTTGTCATTTCTCAATGAAAATAAAAAAAATACTGTCTTATTTGACTGAGACCCAGCTGACACATGGTCATATTTTGTTGTTTGGGTTTTTTTTGCCCCATGTAGAGGAGTTAGAACTTCTGCCCCTGTGTTTCCCTTGGTCACGTCTCTCCACTAATACTGAACACGTGCATATTTCCTACACTTTTTAACATCATCAAGCTGGCAACTGTCTCATTCAATTTGCTGGAGCAAACCAAGGTGCTGGCATGGCTTTCTTGAATGGTAAATATCATCTCTGAGTGTAACAGCTGAGAATGTTGCCTCTAGCATCTGCCCACATGCTGTAGGACTATCTGGCACATCCATAATCTGTCTGCTAGCAGGAAAATAAAAAAAACTCACAAAACAACCACAACCCACAACATACACACAAAAATACACAGAAAGAAGCATTCAGCTCTAACTGAAGTTAACTCTTTCTTTAACAAAGACAGAAATATCACCATATCTGCTTCAAAAAGCAAGGTTAACAACAAGATCACTTATGCTACCCACACCCTGCCTCCTCCAAAGCTGCAAACATGATACAGTTACAGAGGAAGAAATTCTGTCAAATTTCATGTGGTTACTGTTGCTTGGGAAACCACTTCCTTGGTAACTACAATGCATTCTCAGCACGTCTCAATATCAATTTCTCTCTGGCTCTGAGACACGCAAACCTGCAGTATGGTATGAAGAGAGAAAAAGAAAAACAAAAAACCAATAACAGTGAAACCAATCTGAAGGGAAAAGAACGAGCAAAAGATTTGTTGTTGCTGTAGTTTCAAATATGTCTAAATGAAAAATAATGTAATCGAAAATATATCTGGAAGTTGTTTTTAACATTGTTTGGAGGAGAAATTGTTGATATATGTCAATAAGTGTGTCTTGAATCATAAGCATGAGGTTGGAGACAGGTGTTTGTGTGGCTCTGGAGTACTGGCACTGAGCCTGGTACAGAAAGTTGGCTGTCGCTGTGATTTTCCCTGCTCTGTTCCAGTTTGTCAGATCATTTGTTGCTGAATCCACACTATACTTTAGAATTCAGCTTCAGAAAATATCTGTTAAAAATAACTCATTAGTATTTTGAAAATAATTTCTAAAGGAAATCATAAAAAGCAGAGATTATAAGCCAAAGAGTCCTTTCACAGACTGCTCCAGAAGTGTGGCTCTGGGAAGCCGTGACACCAGGAGATACTGCTGCTAAATCAGTGGCAGGTTCATCATTGTTAAACGCTCATTCACCCTTCTTTTCAGAAATATGTGAGCTCTTTGCATAGAATGCAAAACTTGATTTATTCATGGTTTCGTACCAAACCCTTTGCTTTCTGTTTACCTGGACCTCCAGTTTCTCTCTGACAACAAGACCATGCAGGCAACTCAGCACAGTTTTTGTTCTGGACAACGTAAAGGAAAAATCCAATCTTTATATCAAACAAATGGAAGGAGTGCTGTAGTAATAGCATTATCCATGTATTTTTTCCCTGTTTTTTCTTTTTCTGTGCCTTCTATCAGAATCATTAATGTGTTGTTCCAGCAGTTAAAATCAACTAATAGGGAGAAGCTGAGAAAAGGAAGCACTAAGAATTAATGCCACATTAAGTGTCCTATGCACTATCCTTACAAGGCAAAGCAGAGTTGACAGCCTGTGTGGGATATAAACGTCTGCAAAGGAAGTTCCTTTTTACACAGCTAGAAATGATCAGGACGGCAAAGAGGAGGCAGCAGGACCTCACTCCTGCTCCTATTTGTATTAACTAGCTTAGTTTTGAGAGTGCCTCTCAGCAAACATGGAAAAATATACTGTACATGTAATTTAAATCTCCCCTGCTCTCATTGTAATGAACTATTATTTTTATGTGTGTCTGTATGTACACACACACTCCTGCCTTTTCAAGGACAGTAGTAAGTCTTTTTGTAACTTTTTTGCAGATAAAATAATTAACTAGCTGAAGTTATTTTGTTCTCATAGGATGAGCATCATCCAAAACCATTAATAGTGTCATTTTAACACCCTTAGTTCAAGCATGCCTTCCACCCACACTCCAAATGGTGGAGGATATATGTAAACCACATCTCTTCCAGGAATTCAGTAACTTATTGAGTCAATGGAAACACTGGTGCTAAACTGCAAGAATATACTCATCCCTTTCCTGATGCTGTTTCCTGGATTAAATACAGGGATAAATTAAGAAATCTGAAAATGGAAGACTAGACTTTAAAGTTTGTTCTCTGGGAATACAGCAGTACATATATCTGCAGTATAATATGTGGCTAGGGGAGAAAGGACAGGAGTATGACTCCTATTCTGATTACTAGAAAAGACATCATGGAGGGATGTGTAGCAGTAATGGATAGGATAGTATCACTTTCTGTGATGATTACCTGGGTCAGCACTAGTTTCTGATGAAGTATAGTGTCTTAATTTAGAAAAATAGATGAGAATGTCCAGAGGAGTTGAGCTGATAGTGTATTGTGCTACTATTCCTAGGTAGTTGACATACTTCAGCATATGTTTATGGTACTTCGAGAATGAAAAATGACAGTGGGATATGCCAAGTCTTCCACATTGCTGAGATGGCACTTAAAATGTTTTGGCAGTACTCCTTTCTCTCCCTGTGAATTTTAATTACCCTATTCAAAAGCACCAAGTAGCCATTAGAATCAATGTTATTCAAATACTGATGCCACGAAAGCTCTAGCCTTGAATGTAAGGTTGTAGGTCTTCTGGTGTATAATCATTGTTACCAAATTATTCTTTGATGAAAAGCAGGAAGTTAGATATATGTTAAATAAAAAAAGAAAGCCAAAGCCACAAAAAGAATGGGGATAACTGAGGGTTTCTGTTTGCTTTTTTTAAAAAAAGTTTGCATGCCAAACTGAATCTTCCAAAAATTCATATGTAATAGTCTCTATTCCTCTCCTGTCAGCACAACTCTAGTTCAAATTTAAACTCTGCAGTCAGACTCTTTCCTTTGGCTGGATGAAAGAAAAATGCTGGAGTATATCAAGTTTGTTTGTAAAAGTTTATCACTGTGATTTCACCTATAAATTAGCATCTTTTAACTATAATATATATAATAATTATATGTTCTTGAGTAATACAATAATGTACTAAATATATTAACTAATATATGGCATAGACTTTCCTAAGCATTTAATACTTACTTTTGTGTCTAGAGTTTATTGAATATTTCACCACTGAAGTCACTATCAAAAAAAATTTTCAGGCCTATATCAAAACACGTGAAAGTAAGCATCCAGTGTCATAGCATGTTAGACTTGCACCTTGCATGTGGTCTTTTTCAGTGAGTACCATGTAAAACCAGTAAAATCCAAAGAGACTTTAGTATTTCACATTATCAATTCCTAACTCACATAAAGATTTGTGGGTTACTACAAAATCAGGGTTTGAAGATTTGCCGAGCCATTGTCTGACAGGGTCATTGTGTGAGAGCCACTATTACATCCTACTTGGCGGGTTATGAAATGAGGTGAAAGCAGATATATATCCATGTAAAAGTCATGTCTTGTACTGACTGGTACTGAAGTGACTGCATATGTCAACTTGCAGTGATTTAAAAATCTATGTTTAGAGAAGTATTTCATCATGCCTTCTGATGTAGTTCCTAATGCCTCATTCTGGTATTTAAATGAAAACAAAAAATTTATGTCCTCCAGACTGGAAAAATTCATAGAAGAGGAACCAAATCAAGACTGTATCTTTGAAATTTCTATACATTGAGTTTTAACTTTCCCTGTCTCCAAATGTTAGCTAAATGAGAAACTGCCAATTTCATTTGGACTGCGTTCTGAATTTCTCAGAGCTCATTGAGTAACATGTTACTTCAAGAGCAGCCCATCTAGTCAGGGTGGGATGACTTACTAGAAATGCTTTAGACAAAGAAAAATTCAGAAAAAACAGAAGCTTGGTTAAAAAAAATCACTTTTGTATTATCTCATAGGATTAGATTCTGTCTCTGTCACTCTGCCTTTAAATATATAAATATTGCTGCTTCTTGCATATTGCTGGCTTGATTCAAGCAAATCCGTCTAGGTTTTTAAAAGTCAGTGTTTGTATATTTAATTTCTCAGAGGATTCAGTTATGTCTACAGTCGGCGGAATTGAATTGAGAACATTATTCTTGCCTTCCAAACATTAATTTACAAGCACATCATGTTTTCTGTGATTTTTTTTAAAAATACTTTTCCATAAATCTAAGGGAGGAGTTCAATTAACATGGAATGAATAATAAACTATCATTTATCTTTCAACATGCTGCAAATCAAGGTATTAATTTAGGTTACCTCAGTGTGCAAGAGACATTGCATTTCTTTGAGATGAGGGACAGAGTGATAAAACCCATTTCCAATATGGTTTCATTAGACAATTTTTTTCTTTCTGTTGAGATGTTCAGTGTCTGTCTGTGAAGTGTTCCAAAGCATTCACAGAAAGCTATATTGCTATTCAGTATTAAAATACACTGATAAATTTTCAAAAGAAATGTCTTTAATATACAAAGATCCTCTGAAGCATTTTTGCAGAGAGACATGTAATTAAGAAGGGTTATTCAGAGCAAAACTGTGCTGGAATAGTGAGGACTTCTAGCAGAGCAAAGCTTCACACAGAACAGGAACAAATATCCATCTTTCTTGTACCTTTGGTTGAAGTCCTGATCTCTGGGATATTGGTATTCTGTGCCACTTCCCATGTTTCTTTAAATATGCATCAATCTAATGAAGGGTGAGTTAGAACATTGCCCATGATGTTAACGAATCAGGAAGAACAACATCTCAAACCTTGGGCTCCTAGCAGCTATTCCATCGCTGCTCTCTCTGATGTTTTCACAAACTTAATTTGCATGGTCTTAATTTGTTTCGGTGCAGAATAAAGAACAAATGTCAAACCCCTGCAATTTTAAGAGTTTTCATTTTTCAGGCAGCCTTCCTTACCATTTCTGAAGACTGTTCCTATGGTGCAGAGGAGTCACATTCTCATAAACTAAACCAAATCAGTCTCATGGAGTCCACCTTTCCTCCAAACTAGAATAAATAAGAAAGCAATTTGTCTAAACACTAATTAAACCTTTCCTGTAGCCACAAGGAGCTCAAGCAAAATCGGCTCCAGGCAAAGCATGATTTGTAGAGGAGCACACTGCACCATGTGGGACAAACCAAGATCCTGTATTTCCAAACATCCTTCTAAACCCCAGCCAAGGAGCCACAGGTGGCACCTTTAGGGCATTAAGAAAGGCACCAGGGAAAGTCCAGTGAACATTGCTAGGCAGTGGAAGCAACTATTACAATGGTAGCACAGGGACCTTCCAAGGAAATGTCCACCGACATTTTAATAATCTTTTAATAAGACTCATTATCTTCAGCTCATGACCTCTCTTGACACTTGCCCCTGACGACCATAACACAGCTTCTTCTTCCCCATCTCTCCAGTAAAATGAATTTTTCTGCTGTCCCTACTCTGTCACCCCTTGATTTTCTTCGGTTTTCTTCCCACTTAGGGTGTATATTTTATCTCCCGAACTTGTAACTCTAAGACCAGGAAAATTTAGTTTTATATATATATATATATATATGTATGTATGTATGTATAATTCTGCCCCTTTCCCTTGTGTTTTTCATCTGTTCCTCTATTCTTTATCATAAACCCCATGATTATCAGTATGTAAAAGTAACGAGTTCTTCTGTTGCTAACTGAAACGCAACTGAACTAGTGACACCTATAGGAGTCAGGTTTTCGAAAAACAGTCATAATAAATTAGCTGGAAGCATTCCAAAGAAAGTGGTTTCTCCCTGGATAAGTAAAAATTGTCACCCCAGTTGGCATAGCACACCCTAGACTTCACCATCTAGCCATTTCTGTCTTCTATTTCTTAATTACTGGTATATTCATATACCATTCATAGTTTCAAAGATCTCTTCAGTGCGTATTTGTACCAACACAATTTCATATGAATGGTGGCTCAGACCACCACATATTATGAAATCACTTTCTAAAGCAAGTACTTTAAAGTTATCACAAATAAGGCTGATGCTACATATTATGTTTACCTTTAGGTTATTTGCTTTTTATTTTCAGCTTCTTAAATAATAACCCTATTAGAGAGCGCTCCTATAATTGAAAGTGTTTATGATACTTCTATTAATACTTCTAACACAACCAAACGCTGAATGTACAGCAGGGAGTCAGTGATCTTTCCTCTGTCATTTTAAAACTTCAGTGGCGTCATTAGCCACATTAGGTAAAGAGAGTGTTGAAAGGGAGATACAATAGAGACCTACAAAATTATGAGTTCTATGGAAAAGCTCAACAACATTCATTGTTTGTCGTACTAACATGACTGGAAGCCGAATTCAAACCAAAAGGAGAAACATCTTCACACAAACTAAACTATGGAGATTATTGTTGACGCATGGCACCGATTCAGAAGTTTATATAGATTCAAAAATTACGTATACTAATTTATGGAAGGAGAATCCACTAGGTATATTAAGCATAGGATACCATCCCTGGCTCAATGAATTCATGAACTACAACTCACTAGAAGCTTGCAAATTCCACTCTACAATTGCTCTCTTGTATTCCCGCCCCCTCCCCCCGACACCTGCTCATGGCACCTACCAGAGGTACAATACTGCATGAAATGGCTTGATGCAGGCCAGGCTTAGAGCGCATCAAAAAACAGAAAGCTCCAGCTAGTATCTGGGACCAGTATTTTAGGATTCATTCTATGCAGATTTAAACATCAGGGTCTGATACTGTCCATAGCGAAAGAATTCTTTCAAGTCCTGTGCTGAATGTTTGAGCAGGCTTTTCATAATGTAGGAGGTCACAGTCAGTATCACAGAGAACACTGAAACCCTCACCTACTCCTAGTCCTGGAGGTGGTTATTGTATGGCCCTCTTTCAAGTGTCTCATAGATCTACAGACATATAGCTAATGCTGTGGTCGCCATGATTCTGCCAAACTGAACTCACTCGCAAGCACCCAGGCTGGCACCCCTCCACTGAGGTGGCTTTTGTTAACATCACCCTTGCACAGGGCAGTGGTGCTGTTGATGGCCCAGCGGTGCCAGTTCCAGATAGCCTCCAACCAGCTTTGGTGAAGCAGGTGGGAAATTTGATTGATCTACCTTTGCTCAGAGTCGGGCCTCTGCAGCTGCTGCAGCTCCAGCTTTAGGTCAGGTGAACCATGATGGCTCCTGCAGGGGCCATCTCCCTGTGCCCTAGGCTGCCTCTCCTTCTGACCCAAGAAGCTTATACAATTAAATTACTCTGTTCCTTGGGGTGCTAAAGCCTTACTTGTAGACTCCACCTCAGAGGATCCTGGGGCAGGGGACCCCACAGAAAATGAAGACCTCAGACTGTATTAGTGCTTTTTACCATTGAGGTACAGATCTAAACCAGTAATTCCCTGCTTTATCTCCTTCTCCCTGTTCTTTACCAACTACACCCAAGCTTCATTATCTAACTTTACCTTATGAGTAGCTATGGTGATCAGATAGCACGGTTCTATGCTGTTTCTTGGGCATCATTGTTTATCAACTTATTTATTGGCACATGCATAAGTCATAAACAAACCAGGTAAAACACAAATGAGACAACAGCCTGCTATTACACAAATAAACCTTTTCCTTCCATTCTAAAATCATGGGGTTTAGAATGAAAATTGGCAAGAGTACAGTCTTTACTATCTTTTAAAAGTGACAACTGTATGATGTTATATTGGTGGACAAGGGAACTGACAGGTAGTTAAGACAGCAACTATTAAGATGCAGAACAGCAGCTGCCTGACAGAACAAGTAAAATTGATTCTTGCATGCAGCTTCTGCCAAAACAATGGCAAATCACGTGGGAATGTGTTGTTTGTATGAAAAAGACTACTTTGAATTTTAAAACCTACCCCCCCCCAGCAAATGTACAGGGCTTAAGGATATGAATCACACTTTTGCAGATATGTAGGCTCTGGTTTCATGTAATAAAACTAAATGCTTGAACTCAAACAGATTTTTTCCTTAGATGTGGTTTATTGCTTCAAGTAATATGAGTTGTTCTAGGTACTTCATTTTCTTAACACTGAGATTACATTCATTTTAGATTTCCACAAAATGAGTGAACGGACAATGTGTCTGGTCAAAAATAAAAGTCTTCCCTTTAAATTATTCTTCTAATTACACTACAGTAATGTGACACTGTAAATATGGAACATACCCATAATTTCAGGAAGTACTTGTATGAACAATGAACTTGATGATGTTCTTGTATTGCACTCAAAGTAACGTCAGTTGCACTGAATTTTCTATACTATTATCAATTAAATTAAAAAGAGAAATGAAGCAAAATAAACAACTTGCCTTTGGAGCAACAGTCTATGAACTGACCACTGTTTTTTGAGAAGATGACATTTGAACAACATATGTTATTTAAACATAGCCATCATATGTCAAGAGACTTTAGCTGCTGGCCACAGCCTTGCTAGACTGCCCAGTACAGAGCTGGCCTCGTTGCTGCAAGGGCACACCACAGACCTGCAGTCAGCTGGTTGCCCCAGAGGTCTCCAGGCTCTCCTTGGAAAAACTGACTTTTTCTAATGTACAGAGCTACTATTTACAGCAAAAGAATCCTGCTAAACCCGAGTTTCATATTCTTACACCCTTTTACAGTATTGATATTATGAAGGCTAAAAAGAGCCCTTTTTAGGATTCTTCTGGATTATTTTAAGTACCTCCCATGTAATCATCAGATCTAACCAAGAAATGCTTGTGTTTCTGAGTCTGACAAGGATCTTCATTAAATTGTTGAACTATTTTCCTACCCAGGAGTAGGCCAAACAAGGAAGCAAACCAGTAATATATTTCCAGTTGTCTTCACAGATCAGTAATTACAATCTACATTAACCTTTTTCCATTCAAAAGCTAACCTATGAAAGCTCTGGTTCTTCATTAAAATCAGCTTTAAAAAACCTTTTTTATTATTTATGAACCTTCAGGTTATGCATGAACTTTCCTGATGTCCAGCTGACCAAGAGCAGCTTATTATCTCCCAGACTTCCCACAGCCTGCAAGGAATGGTTCAGATTTTAAATCCTCAAAATTTCTTGCCCCAGACTCTTGACATTTTCACTAACTTCATTTGAAATGGTGATATTTATATTGTACTCATCCAATTGAGTATATATACTCAGTGCAACACTCTAAAGCCAAAAGAAAGTTGCAAACACCTGCACATAAACAGGGTTTTTATGCAAATACAGAAAGTTGTTTAGCAAATTGCTTAATTAAGGAAAGTATTTGTTACAGAACATGGTTTAGTATGTATTCTAGTACTTGTTCAAATCTTTAGATGAGCAAACCTTATTTAGACCTTACGTTTTGAAAATGTGTTTTAAATTCAACAGGAACACCACTCTTTCTGTGTGTTGCTAGTAACAGATACACCTAACTTGAGTCTATTTAAAAAGGCAACTGGACACACGATATTGTAAAAGGATTAGGATAACCATTCTGAGTTCAAGATTTTAAATCAAGACATTGAGATGTTTGAGATTCACCTCTGCACTCTTTTGAATGGTGAAAGAAAGGGAGCATTCAGAGACAGCGAGGAGTCCTTCCCTTGGGTTCCTTAAGTAACTCCCCAATCCTCTTCTGCTCTAGAGATTATTTTCTTGAGAACAACTCCAAAAGAAGAAGAGGTAGGAGCTGGGACAGCTTGATATTTACTATTTCAAAGACCATCACTGTAACATAATTCCAGCCCAACATTCAGCTAAATATAGCATGTGGTGCCAAGACATCTGGAGGAAGAGGACATATTTTCATCATCCATCTGTGCCTGTCCAAGAATGGAAATTGAGCTTATGGTCCAGAGTACTGTACTTTGGTTTCACAGTTTTCAGGAACAATGGATGCTGTACTTTTTTTTCTCAGAAATAAAAATTAGAATAGAAGAGAACAGAACAGAACATTTCAGTTGGAAGGGACCTACAACGATCATATAGTCCAGCTGCCTAGGTTGAGTGGAATCACTTATGACCAAGGAGATGTTTCTTGCCTGAAAGAAGCATAAACTGCTGGTGTCCATTTTTTACCATCTTAAGATGATTTAGAAAATAAAAAAACCCAAACAGAAATCTTTTCAATTTTTACTTGCTTCTCTTCTTCCCTATGTTTACTTATAAATGTCTTCTCAGTGGAATATATTATCAGCTATTTAACCACGTCAGGAAGACATATCAATTAGTAGTATAATAGTCTTGCCCTATATTTTTCTTATTATACACTAAAGCTTAATGGCAGAATTCCTGTGGATGTACTTCTCGTAGATAATGATTTACAGTATCCTGAAGGTATTTTAAGCCTAAGTCTGCTCTCTTTCTCCCCTCTAATAAGGTGAAACTTTAACATGACATTAGAGAATTATACTTTGGTTTTAAAGATTTTTTATACCAATTTGAAGGATTCTTATTCTCACAAAAAAACCCAAAACAACAACAAAAACCCCAACAAAAAACCACAAAAAAACAAAACAGAAAACAAACTTTTAAAACTGTCTCATAGGGCACATTTTGAAACTATCCAAGTAAACTGCCATTTTCTGTACATTAGGGTAACTTGTGCTTTGCAGTCTTTTCTCTCTAGTTGCTGTGCAAACTGCTTAGGAGCAGAAGAAACCATAAGCTCCAGGAACCAATCTGCCACTGCTGTCTGTTTATGTAGTCTGATAGAATTTACATGGGCTGGCAGACAAAATTGCCCTTTGCATGCTTTGTCTCTAGGGGAATTTGGAAGTCTGTCCAAGTTTTATAAAATAATGATAATCACAGTATACACCAAGCAAAAATAACAGATTTTCCAAGGGCCTTTTCTGAGCAAGTTAAAACTGGACAAACAGAAATTAATGAATAATACTTAAAAGAAAAGCAACCCATTTATGCATCAAAGTTAAAATGGGTCACTCTGCAATGTAAAGCACATTTTTAGTGGATATAAATTTAGCAGCTCTCTGCAGCATTATGCATGACAGCAGTCTTGTGATATTTCAAGTACAGAACAGGTCCCTGGAGACACCATGTAATTTATAATGGACTAACCATAATAAACTGTAGTAGTCAGAAAAGGAGCTGGTTCCAATAAAATAAGGCATGTTGGTCTATTCGTCTTACAGGAATGTCCTGTTGAAGATCTAAATTATCTGAGATCACATGGAAATAATGGGGAGGTTGGTTGGTAAAAAAACAAACAAACAAACAAACAGACCAGAATGGAAGATCTCCTCCTTTTTCTTTCAAAGAGAAAGAAATTAAAAGAAAGAAAACAAATCCAAAGGATCACAGTACTTTTCAGTTGAGTAATAACTAGCAACCCTTTCCTCCAAGTGCACAGCTAACGTCTTACTGTTTTTTGTGCTGGCTGTGCTTTATCATAATTGGTGCAGTAACAAAATCCATCAATACCTGCAGGGCCATAGGCACTGCCTTCCTCAGCTTTGCTGCAAATTAATTAGGTACCAGCTGTCTACAAAGGCAGTCTTTATTTTTGACATATCTCTTACTTTGTTATTTCACACATTCCTTGCAGGTAGACTGTGGGTGTCTATTTGCTCTGTTCATAGCTACCAAGGACTGATACCTAACAATGTGCACAGAAACATGGGAAATGAGAAGCAGATTAAAGGTGCTGATTTCCAAAACACAGGTGTATTTAGCATGTCCACTTAGTGCAGGGATGTATGCACTTTGCAATTAATGAAAAAATTAGGTTTACCCGTTGATATTTAAGGCCCAGAAACTTCATTTCTAGATCTTAACTTCTTACAGGCCTTTGATGACCTGAGAAACAATAAAAGACATTATTAGCTCGGATCTCTGAAAAGAAAGTTTCATTTAACATTCTTCTGTTCTGTCACGTGGTCCTTTGAAAGAACAATAAATAAGTGCTCCAGTTACATCAGGTTTTCAGTTATCAATTAATGATATAATTAAGGCACAGGTAGTACAATACTATCAATTTAATATGTAACATCTAATTTAACAATAGTTGAGAGATAAAGGGCCAAATTAAATCTTGTAGGGTTGTTCTGTTGCAAATTGTTAGCAGGTATGAGTGACCTAGGCAGTCATGTCCTCAACGTGTGACTACAGGGAGTCTGCTGTCTTCATTTTGCTGTGTAACACAGCCATTCTGGGGCCACAGACAGGCACTTCTCTCTCCAAGGAAAGAAGGTGGATGTACACATGGGATGCAAACCTCTATCTGACAGCAGGCCTCTTGTCTAGCTGACAAATGTATTCAGAAATCCCAAAGCATCCTTCTTAATTCACAATATGCAAAAGCTGTGATCACCTTCATTTAATTCCTCAAAGCAAAGTGACCCGAGTGCAACAAACAGAGTGCAAAGCAATTGATGGTTCCGCAGATGTGCATGTTCATGGTCCTACCTGTTGTAGCAAGCAGCGCGGAGGAGGCCAAGCCTGCAGAGACATCACCACGTGGAAGCCTAGTACTGTCACGTTATCAGGTCCCAACATACCTCACATATGAATTTTAAGCTTTTAAATGAAACATCAACTAAATCAATTATAAATTCTATATAAAGAATCAGAAACCTTAAGAGTATGATCATCAAAGCATGCAAACTTTGAAAGTCTAGCATTATGTCAAATCATCGCTAGAGTTTTCTTGTCCTTTCCTACTATTCTGATTCCTCCTCATGTCAAATCTAAGTATTCCAGGGTTAAGCTGACTGCTGAGTGGTTGTGTTTAGATTTTATTTTTCCAGGCACCTTGATGGAAAAAAACAAAACAAAACAAGAACCAAATTTTTGGCAACCCCCCCAACATTTCACATGAAAAATGAAAAATATTTTAGCTGAAAAGAACGACGAAATCTCCCAGAACAGAAAGCCGTTTCCACAAGGATATTAAAATAGCATTTAAAAAAAACCCACCCAAACAGAAAAAAACTCCCACCCTATTAAATAATGTACTAACATGATAACATCCCTTTAACATTGTGGAAAATATAATTCTGGGGTTTGAAAAATTTCTTGAAATAAATATTTTACACAAATTTATATCCAAATATATCGCAAGAGTTTACATTAGTATAAAATATCCCCATAAAGCAAATACCATGCTTTCATGAGAAATACCCACAATGCACATACTTTATCCATACATATTTTTGATAAAACTAGACTCATGTAATAGTAAAGGGAACACTGTGTTTTGTCCATGCAGTCACCATTAGGCAGTCCAACTTTCTATGGGGATATAAAGTACATAAGAGAAAGACAAAAGCAAAGTAGTACCTGGAAAGGTCAAATTAAGACATTTTGTTAATGAAACAAAATCAAAACTCATCTATTCCTTTATGCATTATGAATTACTGATGAAGTCATGCTTAAAATGCTTTTAAGCTAGAAAAGTACTGGCACACAATTCTCATCCTCTTTTTGAGATGGCTCTCAAACAGAAGCTAGCAAGAGGCATTCTGCATCTCTTCTCTGCTAAAGAAGGATGGCGCCGGGGCACTACAATATGACTTTTAAAACTTATTTTCCAAAGTCTGTATCACTCTTATTTCATTAGAATTAAACTATTCACTTGACTTCTGGCACAAATGAGCAAAGTCTGTTTTTAGTACTGTACAAATTTTGCATACAATTTAGTTTCCAGTTCAGCGATATGCATGAGCGCCTGCAAAATCTAAGGAAAACATTTACATTTACAGCCCAACAGAGCTGTCTTGTTATCTCAGTTATTAAAGGAGAAAGATTTTCCCTCCCTTCCTCCACAGTTTCAACCACACTTAAACATTTTTCAGGGTGTGTACAGTAAATGGAAATGCTTAACACCTTGTGAAATCCTTCGGGCCAGAGCCTGCTCACCAGAGTAAAGGGAGCAGGATTTGGTATTTGTTTTCAAGCACTATCAGGCATAAAATACATACCTAGGGAAGAAGTATAGACTTATGCTGGACATCCTTTCCTTTCATCACCACCAGGATATATTATCTGATAAGGCTTTCCTGTAAGGAATCCGAAATAGGAAAACCAGGTGGTGGATGGCTGGGCTGCAGTTAAAAGACAGAAGAAACATGTTATGCCAGAAAAGCAGCTTGTATTTACTTTAAAATCTTACAGCATGAGTGAGAAAACATCCTTTACTTTTCATCTGCCTGTCCTTTCCATTTTTTTGTCTCTTCCTTTTGTAAACTTTTGTTTGGATCTCATATAAAGGCTTTTTTCCCCTCCTTCTCTCATCCTTAATTAGGTTTGAATGTCAAACCTGTTCAGTAATCACATCACTTTGGGTAGTAATGAAGGCAAATAAATAATGCTTAACCTTTCTTAGAGAGATCTGGAGACCCTTCTAAAACCAATTAAGGCTTGTGTGATTCACTGGAATTAGCCAAGGCCTTCATCCTAAGTTTCCAAACTTGTGTAAGAAAGAAAATATTAAAATTAAAGGAGGGGAAGAAACTGTCCTTCCTACAGTCTTAGACACTTCTAATTTTAAAGTATATTATGAGTGAGAGAAAAAAAAAAAAGGCAATGGAGATTACACTTTGTTGCTGCTTGAGCAGTTGGGAGGGTATTAGCTGGATTTCCCCATGCTGGGGTTCTTTTTCTTCCCACCCAGCCCCCCATTTTCTTTCCAGTATTTTTTTTTTCTTTTTTTTAACTAATTGACACATATTTCTACTTCAGTTATCTTTGGAATGGTGACTAACAACCAACAACAACAGTAAAAAAGCCTCAATCTTTCATAACATAAAATACAGAAGAACAGCAAAACCAACCCAATTTGTCTGCAGATCTTGCAGATAAATCTTGTGTTCCTGACATGTAGGTTTCGATCTGTTTAATATCCACATTTCTTCTGCCAATGTTCTCTCACCTGAAGAAATAATTCCTTTGCATGGCATGGAAGGGGAAATATCCTCAGTAATACAACGGCACTGATCCTTCCATGACCAAATTAGCTGTTGTGCTGTGGGTTTATCATGGCACATCTTGCCCTTTTTGCTGCTGTCAAAGAGCGTATGACAGGACTTCATTCCCTGTAACCTGCATGACACTGTACTCCTGTGCCTGCCTGTGATCTCTCTTTGCAGTACCTTCATAAACATCAATGCAATAAAATTTCAACCAAAAGTTGAAGATTAAAGACTGACACGTTCAATCAAACTCTTCAGGAAACATCTTTGGAAGCATTGAACAAGGAGATCTCAAAGGCCACAGACCAGTTTCATGTGGGCTTAGAAAGCATCAGCCTTTAGACATATCAGCCAAGCTTAAAAATGTATGTATGACTATACATATCCATAGATATAGACATATTTCTACTCAACTACCATTTGAAAAGGGCACCAAAACTGTAAATGTGCATGGCTTACATGATTTAGTCTTTAAAGATTTTGTAAGGGGACCCAAGTAAGCCAATCCAACACTCCAGACTTCAGGAAGATTCTGTTTCTTTGGCTACGTTCTTTCTAAAAAAAGAGAAAATTTTTTAAAAAAGTGGTCTCAGCTGGAAGCATGCCCTTAGCCATTAGAGTGCCAAAATGAATGCAGTATATCAGCTCTGACAATCTGTCAGAAAGGAGAAAAAAATACTTTTGCTCCAAGAATAAGATGTGTTCAAAAGTTTTGCCCTGAAATCAAAACAAAAAACCCACCCACACAAAAAAGTCGCCTGGGCCGGAGCCTCAGTCAAGACAAGCATATCTCCATTTACATGGGCAATTTACATCACCTGAATACCCAACCCCCACTTCTGTACATAACCATCTTTTTTTTTTTTTAATTTATTGCTTGCCTAGACTCACAATGAACATCATAATAAATCAGTCACTCCAAATATCCTTCAAGAATAACAAGCATTACGAATTAATAATGTCATGCTGGTCATTAATTTTGATAACCAAAGAATTTGCATTAGTGAACATACTGGCTATGTAGTTGTTAATGTTGCATTTATTTAATATGCAACAGTTACAATCTGTTAGAAGCCAGTTCCCATTATCTGATTCTTTCACAGCTGTTCAATGTTTGACAGATGCAGAATTTCATTCTTTAAAATACTGAATTTCCTTTTATAAGTTGAGACCTGTTGTTAGATAATTTCTGACACATTTTGCTAATTTTAGATTATCAAGATAGATTCAACAGTACAATTTACCTATAAGAAGCTGATAGTAATGTTTCTAATTTGCAGTCAAGTAAATTGAATGAAGCAAAGGCCGTGTTAACCAAGTCATGAAGTAAGTGTTAAAGCTCAGAATAGAATAAAAGGAATAAATTATTCAAACACTCTGCAGAACTAGTCTTATTTTTATGCTAGTGGATTTGATATAACAGCTATTAGGATGTGATAACATTAAATGCATTTATAGATACAGACAGGTGAAAAAGTAGATAGACAATTTGCTCTACTTTGATTTGGAAATTATACTCACCAGTAAGTATAAATATTTTTAGACCCTAAAATCACGAAGCAGTCTTAAAGTTTAAATACTTTGGTTTCTAGCTTGCAATAATCTCTGAAAATAAGGGCTAACGGTATATCACATACTTGTACTAAAGCAACCATGCTGACATTTTAGTCTTTTTTTCAGAATTTGGATCTTCAAAGGAGGATACAATATATTTTAAACAGTGGAGAGATGAAGTCATATTTGACTTTTTCTTAACAGTCTGGAATATTTTGTGTCTCATGTTCTGTGTCCTCTGATAAAGAGCGAGCATCCTGCAGCCAGCAGCTCCTCACCTCAGTACCAGCCACAGGACTCACGGGTCTTCCCATCTTCAGTCTCTGCAGAACTGGTGCTATTCATCCACAGAAAAACAAGACAAAACAGATCAGTCAGTAAAGCAGTGCTGTTGTGGGGCTGGGAACAGAGAGTAGCCAGGTGGATAACTTCAAAGGGAATTACCAATTGCCGTCTGCATTTCCAGACAAAAATGAGGATTTGGCAGTTTTAGCCTTTGGCAGCCTTTTGCCTGACAGCCATTTGTTCTCTTTTCTGGTGCTCCATCTGCTCCCCCTGGTTGGATCAACCGAAGAATCAAGTTGTGGCAGAAACTGCAGGTATGTACAGCTAAGGCTACCAAGAAACACCCCGCCATCTCCCCCATGTAGTGATACTTGGGGTTTGGAAACACAAATATTAATTCCCTTTTATTAGAGCTGGCATAGGACAAGAAAAACTAATAGATCTGAAGCCGTCCCTCGGCAGAGGAAACCAAGTCTAATTCCAAAGCATATTTAATGCTCAAGATCTACTAGGACAGAAAGAAGCAGCAAGAACAGAACTGTATTAGTGACATTTTACATCCTGGGAGCACAAGATGACACAGCTTCTGGTCCCTGCTACTGCCAACCAAGTTTTATACAAGACAGCTGATGGAGCACGGCACTACAGGTGCCCCCCCAGCCATGCCCAGCTGCATTCTCCTCCTGGTCTGCTAATCTGGAATTGGGTTTTATGCAACAGAACCGCTCCAAGAGGAAAATCATACTAGATTCACCATCCCGAAAGGGTCAATAATTTGGTCATCCAGGATCTCTCCTGTTAGCTCTTCAGTAGGAAGAGGGAGGAATGGAATTGGGTCTTCCACATCGTAAATCCATGCAGATTAAGACTATTCAACCCTTTCTCTATAAATGGCAACACCGTCCCCGTGAACAGCTGCTCCTGGATTTCTGTAAGGAGGACACGAGCAACTTACCATCAGTAACAGATTCACAAGAGCTGACTCTGAAAAGGCGTTACTGAACTTCTGAGGTTTTTCGGCTGTTCCCTTCCTCTCAGCATTTTCTTATCAACTAGCACTAAGCACCTCGCTGAACATTGCTTAGATTCCCCAGACGCTCAACTCCCCCTGACTGCTGCGTAAGCGAATCAACACCGTGTTACGGCTACCCCTTCGCATACGCAGCCCACGCTTCAGATGCCTCAGTGCCCAGCTTCCTGGTGTCCCTTTCTGACCCAAATTCATAGACGTTCACTTCATACAAGAACCGTAATCTTCTGCAGCTTTGAGAAACCAGCCTGCCCAACATAACACAACTACATATACATCTTTTAGGTTTTCTTTATTTATATTTTTTTTAGTTCAAGAATTACACACTAGCCAACATTATTATATATTTACATGCTGAAACTGGCTGCAATAATTTTAAATTCAAGAAAATATCTCTTATGTGCTACTCATTTACAATCATCATTTTACTACCTCAAATATCCCAGAGGTTAGCAGTCCTTTTGAGAAAGACATGAAGATCTGATGCAATGATATCCACTAGTATTTTGCATTTTCTAGCCATTGGAAAATGTGCATTATGTGCATATAAGAAAGGCTACAAGGTCATTAGTAAGGCTGATGATTACTACATTATGAAGTAAATAGTACTAAGTAAAAAAAGATAAATCAGAACTGTGCAAAGACAGTACTAACAGAACCATTTAAACACCCATGCAAATAAAAACGTGATAGCAGTCAAATCATAGTCAGCTGGTTAGAATTAATCATGTTTCAAATGTTCTTTTTGTCTTCAACTGAAAGTAACAGGACAGACCATGAACAATACAGCCTGGTGAGTATCTGTCAAATGACAGTAACAGTGAAAACATACAAAATGTTATCAAATTGGAATAGATGACCTCATGTCTGAAAAACATTAAAAAAATACAAACCTTAGTATGAAAGTAGAGGTGAGATTTTCATTATTTAAGTTTCATTTTTTGTCAAAGCACTTACAAAGAAAATAATTTTATACTTATGAAATGTTAGTGTTGCATATTCTCGTAGAGATTATCTATTTCAATTTTATATTAATGGATATTTAAATTATTACTATTTTTACAAAGTAGAATAGGGCAGTCTTTTTAATCAACATTCCATTTGTTCCTTAAAAATTTGGACAAAGTTCCTAGTGCATTTTATTAAGCTTTACCTTTGGTGTTAAGCAGTGACTTATTAGATTTCCCTTTTAAACAATTTCTGGAGTGAAGATTCTTTGGCTTTGGGGAATATGCTATCTAACGACAGTCAAACAATCTTTTTTTTTTTTTTTTAAAGAAAAATATAAGTCTACTATTAGATACCATAAAAGATACAGATTTCAGAAACAGACAGACGCAATATGCAGGCTTTCTGTAATGAAATCACCAACAGCTGAATTCTCACTTACCCTGGATTCCTCCACCTCTCCACTCACTGGAGCAACATAAAGGTGCCTTACTGTAAGTGAAAACCAGGCCCTATTTTTTACGCTAATCCGAGTACTGAGTGCCAAGCTACTATCTTCCGTTGCCTGAACATTTTAACCATACAAAAGAATCAATTGTTCTAGCAGTAACATTGATGCAATGGCTATTTTACACCACAGTACCTTCTGTACTTTTTTATATCCGGAATCCAAATCTGTTTATGCAAAAGGGTGTTTAAATTACTCTGCTAGAGCACTGCAATTATTGTACTTAGTAAAAAAAAGTCACTAAACAATTACTGTATCTATTGACTGCTCATTTACAGCTTATTTAATTATTTACATAATTTTAGGACACATTAACCTAAACCATAAGTAGAATTAGCTTTTTGCCTTACCATAAAGTACAAATTAGAAGTTAAAAATGTTTAAGAAATCTGATAATATTTACACACGTTCAGCTTAAGTTATGGTTGCTCACATTGTATGTTCTATGTACACATAGCAAAATGTTATGATCACTACTGATATAGTATTATACCCTGGCCATCCCACCCTAGATTATTTTATAGAAATAGTTAATATTTTTGCCTTTTTTTTTTCCCTTGGTTCCCTAAAGAATTTGTTGGTTTTCAAAACTTACTAGTGGACAATGCTGTTATAAAAAGAGAGAGAAGAAATAGGCAAGCAATGTGAGGACTAGTCTAATTTCAGATGCTAGGAGGTACAGTACTATCATCATGTCAAACGGTGCAATGCTCCATACGAATTATAAGCATTGATCTGCTGATATAGAAATGCCCAGTTACCCTGTATAGTAAGTTGTTTGTGTTTTTTTTTTTAAATACATTAACCTTTTCTTCTCAAAAATATATTCATACACTGGTTGATGGTAGAAACAAAACTATTATTAGCTTATTCCTTTAACACGCCAACACATAAATGTCTGTGCATATATATACTCGGTACGTGTATATATACACACATATGTCCATATAGACATGTAGGTATATGTCCATATGCACATATAGTTGGAAAATGTTTAACATCTGTTCTCTTATGTTTAGTACTGTGTTATAATATAGAATTGGAACACAGTCTAATAATTACAGTGAAAATTAATTGAGGTTTAATTTCAATGCATATTTGTCTGAAATAAATAGAATTTTTTTTCCCCAGGTGTAAGACCACCACTCATTTTCTCTATGCATTGTGCTTTTGTACCTTACAGATTTTATGTCTTTTTTATATAGAATGAAAAACTCTCTGAAGAACTCTGTGACATGCTGTTTCTAAGACTCTGTTTTCCTCCCCTGGGAATGAGAAAAGAAATGGTCACAATGTCATTGCTTGAGTCTTTCTTCCCAGTCATTACACTGTGATAGGATAGAAACATAACATTCCTTATGCAAACACAGAAATATGTTGCATGAATTTTCAGTTCTGAAAATGTGTATCATACCTATTAGCAGTCATGTACAGTATATATTTACAGATTGATCTCAAAGATTTCATTAAAACTGTGCCATGTTATAGTCATAATTTGCCCATGAATTTCACAAAGATGAAAAACACCTTAATTGCTGGCTATTATGTCTAAGAGAACAATAAAATGTGCAACTATAATTATATTACAAGGTTTATCTAAATTACTAACTTAGATATTTTGCTTATTGAAACTAACAACAATTAGCACGATTAAAAAGATCTAGAATATTCATTTTCGGTCAATTCCAAAGTAAAAGCAAATTTATGCTCGTTTACCTGGAGGGTAGCACACATAGGAAACCCCGTATCGCATGTGTGTTGGCATAATTTCTCACTTTCACTCAAGTATCTCAGAAGAGGAGTAAGTGCTCACCTTGGGCTCGAGTCACACTTTTCCCTTGACAGTGTCTCGCCAGTCTTACCCCCATCTTTTTGTATCACAGTGTTAAGCCTTAGTACAAAATGATAGAATCCTTCTCTTTTGCTAATTTTATACATCACATTAATAGCCAGAAGGATGTAGTAAAAGCAAAAGTGCTCCTTCCCCCCAGATAATATATCTTTCCTAGTGACACCTGAGCAGAAACCAGACATTTTCTTTCACTCTCTGAATAGCGACATCAGAGAGTATTATGGCTTGTACTGTAACTTCAGATAAATTAATGTGCAGTTCTAGGATTCAGTCTCTGTGGTTTTCATAACAGCTGATGCAGTAAACCAATGTGGAGTCAACATATTCTCTGTAAGATTTTATATTTGACGTGTATCAACCACAAACGGGCTGTGAGCTCCCTGTATTCACACTATGCTTCTGTGACATAAAAAAGGAGTTGGCAGCAATTTGTGAAATGAAAGAAAAGCTTGTACAGAAGAATACTATAAGACTGCTTTTATTTATGATAATTGATAGCATTTTTAAAGAACAGACTTAGAAGAGAAATACCGAATTTTGATGTGGCTCCTTTTCTTAGAATTGGGAACCAATTCCAGCATGATTCATACCTATCAGTTGAAATTCCAAATGCATCTACAAATCTTACTGCGTTATGCATGAAATGCACTCAGAAACTAAGGATGTGAACAAAAAGCAACATTTTGACTTGGAAAGTTAACAGCATGATGAGAGCCTGCCTCTACGTATTGCAGAGCCTGAGCCTGGAGGCAGTACACGAACATACGCACAGATCCCTTGAAACCCACAGGTGCTGTGTCTGCCTGGCAAACCCCACTTCAGGCTCAAAAATATTCTCTCTGATTTGAGGCAGAAATAAGCATATGATATGCTCAAAACAAAGTCAGGAAATTGGCCTCTTAGTTCCCAAAATTGTTTTCCTCCCATCACTGTTATTCACTGTCAAACGTGGGAAAACCCCACAGAAACTTGTAATAAAATCACTCTTTTAAAGCAAGAACAAAAGATTCAAATAAAATATTTTATGAAAAATATTCTTAAGATCTAGCTTAAAGTATCGCCAAAGGAATACCTAATGGGGGAAAAAAGTATCTGCCTGAAAAAAATTCCTTTATTATTTGGAAGCTACTTGAATTCTAGGTTCTTTCAGAAATTTGTACACAGGTGAGAGGTAGCATAGATACAACAGATGTGGCTTTTTCTTCATGAAATATTTTGTGTCAAACAGTATTGGGGATTAAGTAAAAGCCATCAGGAATTTATACTTTTTATACAGTTCTTACAAAGTTGTTTGTTTGTTTTTTTAATTACAGAAAAAAGTTCCACAATAGACTAAATGGGAAACTCTGCTTCAGCTATAAAACTACTTTCTGTCTATTCTATTTCATCTGTAAGACTAAAGCTCTATGGGATGAAAAAAACCCACAAACCCAACCTTTTATTTAGAAAAGTTTCCTAAAGCAAAACTGAAGTTTGCTACTTTTTCAATGGAAATCACCCTAAAGCAGGAAACATTCAGGAGTGTAATTAAATTCTTAAAGTGATGGCTTACCAAATTTTTCCCTTTAAAACAGTGCATTAAGGAAAAAAAAAATCAAAAGCGAAACCATATTGCCTAATCCAGACTGAGAAAATACACAGTATTTTTTCTACTGAAATACATATGCTTGGACGGTTGCTGTTGAAAGAGGTATGATACCTTTAATCAAACTGGGTGTGAGGTGTTAAGCGTAATGACAGTAGCAAGCACAACACTGGAAAGATTGCAAACTTGGAAGAAATCACACAACTCCACATAAGTATTTCAGACTAAGGTATGTACTATAACTGACAACATTCAATTGCACGGTATATATATATGTGTGTGTGTGTATGTCTGTGTGTGTATATACACACACTTTAACATATACGTAGCCTTCCCTCCCCTTAGCCCTGTATTTTACAACTGCTTTCCAGCTCTCCCTACCCTAGAAAGGCAGGGCACCATTGGTTTCCTTCAGCCACCTCAAGAATTACTATTTGGCCAACCAATTTTGGCACTTTGGACAGATGGTTTGCTTTCCCCAACACAAAACAGCAGCGTATCTCCCCATTCAGAATTAATGCATTTTTATACCATTGCTACATTCCTCGATTGGTCACCACTACAGCCACTGTGACTGTGAACATGTGTTCTCTCTTTAAAATCCAGACAAAACTAGTGCTTTTTGCTTCAGTTTCTGTGCAAACACCCAACCCTAATATTACCAGTCAAAGGTTTAGTTCTTTCAATAAATAACAGGAAATACCTGAATATGGTTGGGAAACCTCTGACCATCATAATCTTGGAAAGATGATAGGCACTACTTGTTTTCAAGTTTACACATTTAAAAGGTAAAGTGTGGATGTTTCATAAGCACGATAACAACTTAGTACACTCTTCTAAGTGTAGATGCATGGCTCGGCTGTGCAGTTTCTCTGGGAATGGTATGTACTGCTGTTGAAACTAGAACTTGTTTCTCAAATGCTGTTGTACAATGTGTATCACTAAACTCAAATGGCCATTAAAAAAAAAAAAGAAAAAGACAATTAAAAAAGAAAAGAGAGTGAGGGACAATGAGAGAGAAGCGATTGTCAAAATCCTATGCTTTCACGCTCAAAATGCACTTATATTTTGAGAAGGGGATATGTCCATACTACAACTTAACATATTTATGATTTAGCAGATACAACCAAAACATTATAAAAACAGACCATAGAGTGGGCCAGCAACTAAGGTGTTTTAAAATAACTTTTTGTCCTGAATAGAATTTTTTCTAAGTCCCACTTTTGGCTGTACAACCGATTTGAAGAGAAATCCAGTTCTTGCTTCCTGCGTGGCTTTGTTTCTTAGTTCACATAGTAAAGCCAATAGACAATATTGAAGAAGGAAAAAACAACAGGGAAGAATATGCGCGACCATCTATCTATGGCATTTACATCAGTCAAGTCAGGAATGGTAATTTTCAGTTGAGATGCACGTCTCCGTAGCCTACTTTTCTTCTGTGCCACATGCCGCTCCAGGGCGTTGCGACCGAAGCTGTGCCGGGGTAAGCCAGCTTTCCGGTACTGGATGCTTGAAGTGTCATACGCCAGCATAGTGCTTCTAGGGTCCCCAAGCCCCATCACAGCCTCGGAGGCAGCCATCTCATTTTTAATTTCAAGTGTGCTCAGCAAAATATTTTCATGCGGATCCATCTGTAAAAAATAAGAAAACAGATTTAACAGGGAGAAAGAAGCGCGATCAGTTGCAAACTGAAGCCATGCTGACAAGGGCTAGCTAGATCTAACATTACTAATTCATTGGATGTCAGCCTGTCTAAAAGACTTTAAGCATAGCCATGACTGTATGTATTGTCTTTTTTTAAAAAACAACAAAACAAAAAAAAACTCAGGGAGCAGTAAGGCCAGTATATTACAATGGAGTAACCGGTGTTGCCCTAGCCCCCATGGTCAGTGAGCAGAAGCATACCTGGAAATGGAATATATGCTCAGCTCCTGAAAGTGGGATTCTGTCACTGGGTAGAGTTATCTGGGGCAAGTATTAAACTTTTCAGGGTTTTTAGAGGGAAATCAGATGGAAAAGGGTCTGATTTTTGGGGTTCTCTTCTTTCAAATCAAAGCTTCTGTTCTGAAAAAAACCTTCAGGTATTCACAAGGTGTCTCTGCCTCTCTGAAATAAGGCCCCGAGCACTGCACAGAGAATGCAAGCCTTCAGTCCCTGTGTCCCTAACAGGACTCCTGATTACTGGGGCAAAGGCACCCACAGGGTCTGGCTACATCTAAGTGAAAACTCCATTCCCCAGCGCTAATGAATTTTGTAAATACGGTGCATGCTGTGGAGACCTGAATGCCGGGATAGCAGAGATCTGTGATTTCAAGCAAGGAAAAACATATACAGAGTGTAATCACATCAAATGTACATCAACAGTTGTTTCAATGGGTACTTTTAGCTACTATATATATTTTTAAAGGCAGCTCAGTGAAAAAAATATTAATGCATTGTTGTAAAGAAACCCCTTAGACAATCAATGGGATTTCAAAGATGAGAAAGTAAATTCTGCTCTTAGGCAATCTGGAGTAGATCTGAAGTATGGTAGGAGAACTTCAAAATAATCCATTTATAGAAAACAAATATAAGGTTATTTAGGAAGTTCTAATCCTCCTCAGTCTTTCCTCCAAGTACATCTTTTGAACTGTGCAGTTACAGATTATAGTTAAATAAAAATACTTTAAAAGGCCGTAATAGCTAATGAGCAGCTAATTCAGCACACTGACTTAGTGATGCTAGTACAGATATACTCCAGGCCAAATACGAGATGAAACTGTGCCAGAACTCCTTTAAAAGTAACTCAGTCACGTTTTTAATCATGTATACAATACACACCATAGTTATTAGTGAAGGTGCCTTAACTGTGACTTCTGTGGGTTCCTAAACAATAAGATGGCATTAGTCTATTTTGTATTGTTTAGAAGCCAGCAGTCAGCAGCAGGTACCTTGCTGCACTACCCAGTATAGCATCGTATTTGCTGTTATTAAAAAAATCCCTACGTAATATTTCACATGGCACGGTGACAGAACTGGGTGGAAAACCCAGCCGTTTTTAGTAACATCCACTGCACAGCGTTATGAACTGGGAAGTCAGTTACTCACCAAAGTACTTCGGACCTACTGAAACACTGCCATTTGAGTGATTACATCTGTTCAAGTGATGCATAAAAACTGACATCGCTGAGATGCCAGATTTCCTTCCCTCTCTTCACCCCCCACCAATCTCTGTGAGTTTGCACCCCTCTAGTTTCTTTATATTTTAGTTTTAGATGAAATGTTGCTTGCTTTTTCAACAAAGCCATACAAAATATTTGAATTTTCTAGTGTGTCAGGGAATTCCGTCTTTTTTGAGAAGCACTAGAAAAATGGGAAAGTTGAGCTGGAACTCAAGAAAATATCCTTTAAGGCCTCCATAGGATGGTGTTGAGCATGGTGAGGAAGCACTGTGTGCCAGCCAGGCAGGTGGTCCAATCAGTTCTCCTCTGCATTAGACAAAACTAAGACAAAAAGAGGATTCTGCTACTGTAATACAAACTAAAGCAAACATATGCAAATCCTTTCAAATAGATCCATGAAAATTCTAAAGAGAGCTTTCAAATATTTTCTTATCATGAGTGGAGCTACTTAGAAAATTCTTCCATGATATTCGGGGTAAGAAAAAATTGGCTGTCATTTTTGGTATAATATTTTAGACAAATAGCAAGACTTTCAGTATCCTGGAAAGAAAAGCAATTACAGGCACTTGGCATTCATTGATCCCAAGGACAAAAAATAAGGAGAAAAAGAAAAAAAAAAAAAAAAAAAAGAAAGTATCTTACAAGAGGGGTGCAAAGCCATTTGGAAACTACATTTTTGATAGTTTCACATAGCCTTAAGAAAAGAATAAAAATTTTAGTTTCCATGACATCAGGGGAAGCTTGGCATAACATCCACTAATACAACGGTTTTACCCCTTAGCCCAGAGGGTGGGTTATTTTCACCTCAATGTTGTGCATGCTAAGATACTATCTTTGGAAAGATTTTAGTGCCAACAAATTGGTTCACATCTTAAATCTTCTTAGGATGAAACTACTTTAAGCATTTTATCCATTTGATCTGCAATGATATTAGAAATTTGAGTGCTGTTTACACACTCATATACTTTCAATGCAACACAAATGCAAGAAAAACCATTTTAGTCTACTATAGTCAGATACAGACAGGCTTTACCGACATGATATCACTCCTTCAGTTAACTTTTTGATTTGATTCTTTTGACACTTCTATTCTCATTTCAGTAAATTTCTTAACACAGCAAATTGTGGCAGATATCTCGTAATCTTGGCAGCAGTTAGTAAGATTAGCGATGCTGAGCAGAAAAAACATTTGGCAATATTTTAAACTACCTTCTAGGGCAAAGTGTCTTCTTCTGCACATATCACACTGATATCAGAGTTGGAGCACAGCATTTTTCAATATTTCAAGAATTTTTCAGAAGAAATAATGCAAAATTAGTGATGGGCGAACCTTCAAGTGTTAGAATAGCCAGGTAAGCACCACAGAGGTCAGGTGCTTCTTAAGCACTAATGTGACCCTCCTGCACCTGGAACAGTGGATTGACTATAACAAGAACTGCATTTTTCATGGTATTTTGAATTCCCAATCTGAAAAATTCCCCAAGTTCCAATCCAGAAGTAGAAATGAATGTGAAAATAAAAAATAAACAACAACAAGAAGAAAGAAAGAAATTAACCTAAGTTTTCAACTTTTGACAAAAGGTTCCTTGTCCGGTTAGAGAGAGCTGGGAGTGTTCTTTCCATCAAGTAGGTTCGCCCAACTCTAAATAAAACATGCTTTTGTAACTAAGTGAAGCCTGAGATAGAATGACAATGAATTACATTTATTGTACACAGCACCGCCCGTTCAAAAGGATCCCAAAGCGCTTTACAAGCATTAGAAAGAAGAACCACTTCACTTCCGAGTGAAGTGCAATGTGGTGACTGACAGTGCAGAACAATACACTACATTTTAGTCAAGGCAATGGAGAATGCTGTAGCCAATTGAAACTATGGGGTGGGTGAGTGGTGGTGGGGAATGTTAGGTAAGCAGAACAGTTACATAAATTGGTATTTGGCCAGGTGCTTGGGGTTGAGATGACCACGCTATAAAAAAGTGCCATGGGATCTTTAATGACCATAAGTGGTCAGGACCTGAATTTTAAAGTCTCTGAGGATACAAACATTAGAAAACAATGAAAGATACCTTTGTTGAATACATTTCTGGACAATGATATGTGCCAATTATTCTTCTGTCCTGCAAGTTAATAAAATCAAGACCAGATTCCTTAGAGATAAGGCAGCTATTATCTTTCATTTAAAATTAAAGCACTCTAGGGTAATAATAGGACAACTAATTAAAAGATATAGGGACCTCTAAGCCAACAATTAGCATCGGTATGTTCTGGCTTCAGAGGTGCTGTTACTGCCTTGCTCTGCTCCTCAAGGTAACATAACGTTGTGATGTAAATGTGTTTTTTCCAGCTGGTCACTTGACCAAGGAAGACATGATGATATGAAAACAATTGTTAAAATTATTCTGGGGGAAAAGTAAGTGTAAAAGTGGTTTCAGAAGGAGGTGGAAGAAAGTTAAAAAGATCTCTTGGTGCTGAAGGGTTGTTCAACCATAGAACTAGACTCTTTATGGTGAACAAAAGAGTTCAAACTTAATGGAGAAATTCCCAGGGACAAGAAAGGAAGGGAAGATGAATATGAAGAAAAAAGCAGCAGCAAGTACCATGGAAAGAAAAGGTGAAAGCAGAAGTGGAAGAGAAATGACTGGAGCTCAGCAACCATGCAAGAGGGTGGGGTTTTTATAAATCCGTCTTAAAGGTGGATGACAAAAATATATGATGTAAGTGATGTTCACTTGTAGGTCCAGGTCAACTGGAAGAACAGATGACTCTGGAGCCTTGAAAGAGACCACAACCTTTTTGTTGGCCTCAAACAAAGGGAATACAAAGGAAAGTGTAGAAATGTTACCATTATATATTCTTCCTGCTACCTAGAAACTCCAAAATGATGGCTTTCTTGAGGAATTCCTCTTACACCAATACATTAGCAACTGTAAAATACAAGGCAATTACAACTCCCACACACATACGTATGTACATTACGAATCGTCCGAGGATGACCAGATCTCTGAAACTACTAACATCGACTAAATCAGCATCTTGGTGATAATGCTTTACTGTTATTCCAAACACAGCTTTATAGTAGGAGGTATATTTATAGCGATGAATTGGAAAGATAGAATATTGACTTTTTCCTTCCTCATATACTGTTTATTTTCATCTATAACCTTCAATTACAGGCAGGTACTGATGGCTCATTCTAGGCAGAATGGCTCAGAAACCATGGATAAAATAGACAGCAGGGCTGGAATTTCTGATGGAAAAACCTTGTGAAACAAAACAGTTGTTAATTCAAAAGTTTTTGTTAAGTAGGGCTGCCATTAGTTAAAAGCAAAATACGGTGAGCTAAACCATGAAGGGAAAACAGAAGTATACCTAGTCTGTTAAAAAGATTAACACCTGAGATTAGGGCTCAGCAGTTATATCCTGAGATTAGGGCTTAACATTTATATGTCCTGTAAACCGACATTTTTAAGAACTGAGGGACAGAAATAAAAATCCCTTTTGCAATGAAGACCAACGTGACATGCCTAGACATATAATTTAATTTGTTATAGATAAAGACCTTGGTACTATCTATAGCCTAGCTTCCCACCTCTCAGCAGCTGAGATTTCCTTGGAAAACCAGTACCATCCCATTCCTGACTAGTCACAACATCTCTGGCAAGATTAGATGAAGTATGAAGTGCACTTTACATGTAATAGGGATCTTCCACCTCATCAGCAAAGTCTGACTTATTGATTGGGAACCACTGATGCCTGGGGACTGCACTGACTACACAAGACAACGTGCGGAAGGCAGATAGTCCTGTATAAGCTGCTGCTAGGTACACTCTGGAAGAAAAAAGAATTAATGATTTTCAAATGGCACCTGCTTAAAGCTATTACAGGCATTTTTGACACGATAAGCAAGTCTACTGAGATAAAGCTATATGAACTTATAAAGCACAAATGCCTGATGTTTCAAAATATCCACATTTGAAACAGCCCTAAGAATGTAACAACAGCTGCATTTCCATTGTCTGCACAGCACCAAATTTATCACCAGTAGCACAGTAACTGTTGATGAAACCATGGATTGGCTCAGACTGCATCATACACCTAAGATTTGGGTCAGGCTGATTGGTTTCAGGCCAGAAAATCCAGAGAAACTCTGCAAATTAAATCAGGGTTTTCTTTAGGATCTTTTAAAGCCTAAAAATCTAAGCAAAAACCCAAGAGACCTGTGAGAATTTAAAAATAAAGTGAGAGAAAGTGCAAGATCTGCTCACAGAGCTGCAACACTGTTATAACTACTTATAATTTGACTCCTAGGCATCCAGTTTTACCCTCTGATACATGTCATTCCTTAATCACTATCATTAGGAACACATCCACAATTTAGCTGTAAGGATTGTACGATTCTGGAGAAATGGTTGAAAACATACACTTTCCTTTGGCATCCATTACTTCCACACAAGGCTCCCTACTTAAGACATTCAGAATAAGTGCCCACATAAAATGAAAAAGGCTAAAGTATCTTTGGCTTGATGACATTTGAATATAAATCAAGAAACATGAACTTGTTCAAACTGATGCACAGAATCTAATGTTCTAAATGAAAAGCCAACAGGCAAAATAGGCAAAATCAGGACTGCTGTTTGAATTATGGCACAGAATAGGAAAAAATGGAGAAATGGTCTACTGATGTCCTGTCCTCAGCTTGAACCTTACACCAACATCTTCTAAAATACCCCAAAATCATCCCTGGGGTTTTAGGAGTAAAGGAAGATAAATAACCTTAGCCCACCAAAAAAGAAAAACAGAGTACACTGTGATTCTGTAGAAAAACATCTTCTCCTATTTCACTTTTGGACGAGATAATTCAGTCCAATGCAAACCCTGGTAAAGTGGAAGGAATAAATTATATAAGTAAGGCCATGATGTTGTACTACATGTAATTTCCATTCGAGTGCAGCAAATATAATTGATCATAAAAAGTAAATAGATATCTGATGCAGGAAATGAGCTCGTAACTTTACTTAAGCAGATACATTAATTTAATGGGACTTAAATATAAGGTTAGCCACGTTTTCAAGTGATTTCCTGTGAATGAGACTTTCACTCTCAATCCAAAACCAGAATCATGAAAATACGCATAAGGAGGAAACAATTTTGGTTTTTTTTTAACCTGCAAGAACTTATCACAGTGGTGGAGCTAAATATTAGTTAAGGAGAATTCTAACTGGGAAGTCTTCAAATTGGAATAAGGTTCGTATTGATGAAATTTGAAGGTAGTTGCCCTCCTTTCTGGAAATTTCAGGTACAGGTTTCTTTTTCCTCCAGAAGATTGCAAAACCCTCACTCAGATCAAAACAGTTCTTTGTAAGTGATTCTATCTTAAAAATCAAACTCTTCCATGAAAGAAGAAACCTCTCCTATGTTAAAGGTAAGCATCAACGACTTCTCTAGGAGAAAAGTTGAAAAAATAAAAAATTAATATCTTTGAACTTTCTGAAAGTATTTATTTTTACAAAACAAATTTTATAAATAATAAAAGGGGAAAAATATCAATCTTTCACTGAAAATTAACATGAAGGAAGCAATGCAGAACTGGAATTTTTAAAAATTCAGTTGCAATTTTCAACGACAATTTTTTTACCATTGAGACATTTAGGAGGAAGCAAAGGCAAGTGCTTTGGAATAGAAGTCTTCTGGGGCACCAGCTAACAACAGCTCTAAATGCTACCATTTGGGCAAGAAACAAGGTGTTAGGCAGCCCAGATTCTTATTAATACTGGTCTGGTGAAGTATTTGTTATTTATTTGTTAAAATATCATCCCACTTATGTCTATATAATTAATGATATTATAGATGATATAAATGAATAACACATCAGCAAGAACCTACAATCTAAGAGGTGCTCTCTTGCACCTGTGATAAATACGACCAAAATTTCATCAAACGTTTGTTATGCCCATAAGTCTCCTGTTACGCTGTCTTACAAAATGTACTTTAACAGATAGACCTAGCACCAAAAATCTGCTGCAGAAATATAGTGAAACTGCTTATACAAGATAGCTTCATGAAAGACGTAAAATGAATGGAACATCTGATCGTCATCACAACTGGCAAAATGTCTAAGATGTGATTTGGTGGATCTAGTTATGGTTTTGACATATGAACTGGAGAGTAAAAATAAGGCTGATAAGGTTGCTCCACTAAAACAGACTTCTGTACAATACATAGATGTTATTTTTCTTGTTTGAAGTTAAATCCAGTGTGCAAAGAACTATACAGCATATACTCGTCATGAGAGAGGGTGGACTGTATGGCAGTCTGCCAGTGTTTTATCCGTCTGACCACGATATGCTCACGTCTCAAAAGATTTAGGCTTGTGATTTTGGGGAACACCAGCAGCATAGTCCTTGGGGCCAACCCAAAAATTAACATGGCCAGAAGCAGCATGAGGGACAAGGAAAAACTACGGGAGCAGTGACAAAGGCCAGATAAAACACTGGAAAGAAACTGATTAATTCAACAAAAAAATTAAAAGAAAAGCCTTGAGGTTTTCCCGTGGAAAATCACAGATGAGTTTTAATTACAAATAAAATAAAGATGCCTTTTTAACTTTTGACAATGAATTTCTGAACTAAAAAAGATCTAGAAAGCTACTAGTTACGATCACGTTCAGTACTGATCTAAAAGCCTGAAATACCACCAGTTTCATGGCTATAATACTGCAAGGCTCAGAGGACTAGTCCTGACGTTATTAAAATGAAAAGTTTTCTGCTTTAAAATAATAATAATAATAATCGGAATTTGTTGACTGAATTAGAACATTCCTATTTGTACGCTAAGAGTCTGCTGTTCTGGGGAGAGTCTAGTGACAAGACTGAAGAAACTTTGTTGCCAAGACATGGTTAGTCATTTCAAGATTTGTTTCTAAGTAAATTTCTGTGTTTGCAAAATATATACCAATATTACGCATCATTGCAAATTTTGTATTATACTTCAATTGTTTTTGCGTATGCATTAATTCTAGAGAAAATAAAAACTGTATTATAGTTTTCTCCCTGACACGTTGGGGGCTTTTTTGCTTGTAAATTTAAACCAAACTTGAGTTTGACTAGTTAAACATATTATAGTCCTATAGCAATATATACACACACACACAAAATATAAAGATATGGACAGTAGAATTTCAGAACACATTTAAAATGATGTAAAAAAGACTGGGTTTTTTGGCAATAGTATGCAGTTTGTTCCTGACACACATAATTTTATGGAAAGAAGAGAAATAAATAGTTTACTAACAGGCAAACATGGTAGGTGTTTATGTAGAATATGAATGTGTTCAACTTTGTAAAAGTTTCATAAGATACATTTCAGGAAGGGTGATCTACTCACAACTGAGAAAGCTATTAATGAATTAATGAGACAAAATATAGCACTTTTTTTTTTTAATTGCAGATTATTGCATATTGTATATGCCTCATGATATAAAAAGGAAGAAGAAATAAAAGCTGAAGAATCATCCCTGCCAATAGCTAGCCCTCTTCAGACAACACCTACGGGGAATCATCTTTTGGGTCTTCTCTGGCTGTATTGTCAGATACTTTAATAAACAAGAGACTTTCCAGGCAACAACTTAAACTTACGTAAGGGAACTTTTTCTACCCAGAACTGCTGTATCTTGAAAGTATAAACCCTCAGAATTCCATCTAGCAAAACGTGAGCTAAAATCTTCCATTTCTGAAGACCTTCATTTCCAGTTACCTGCAGGAACCTTCAGATACTCAAAGGACACAGGGACAGAAAGTGGCCCAAACAAAACATTACAAGGAAACAATCATGTTGATATAGGTTATATGACCTTTACTGTTGCATCCTTCAGGCCAGCCCAAAAGCGTTGTTTCTGACATCGGTATTACCAGCAAGTTGAGTACATTTTGAGGCCACGAGAAGGACGGGCACATAAGGCTTTTTGTACATAGCTTTAAGATGCATGAAGTTTAGGGAGAAGGCTCAACAAGTTTTTTCGGTGGGGAGGAAAACTAAATTGAAGTCTCCCCCACTTCTATAAAAAGGAAGGGAGATGTAAGAATAAACAAGACAGATTTCTATGTTGTAATTTAATCTTATATTCTCAATTCTTAAGACTACTATCTAAGGAGTAAAAAGATATATTCACATATATAGACATTTAAGTCTCTACATATACACGCACATACTAAAATTTAGGCATACTCTTACCAATCCTAATCTTTTTCCTCAGTTATGTGAGAAACTGACTCTTGGTTCTCTACATGCAGAACTCTGGGAAAGCAGCTAGTATCCAAAAGAATAAGTAACTAAGTGAATTAACTGATAAACATAGGGCTTCATAGTCCAGGAGGACTGTTTCATTAAAATTAACATACATGTATACAAAACAAACCCTAATTCTCTTTAAAAAAAAGAATATATGTAAGATAGTATTCAATTTGTACGTGTCTAAGTGGATGCCTAATTCATATGCTCCATTGACAATATTTTATTATGAATACTGCCAGATATGTTATTCCTAGGTTGCTTGGGCTATTCTACTCATTAACCTTGCTCTGTCTTCACCCTCACGCAAGACAAGCAGTCTCTGTGGCATGCTGCAGGGAGCCTGCACCGTGTCTCTCCTGGGAATCAGAATGTTTCCACCGTTGGGGACGGGGGGAAGATTCTGAGGGGAAAATATTTTTGAAATATTGGGGAAAAGTCTTTAGAATGTGTTGTAACGCAGCAATTTTGGGGGTATTTAATAGTGTTGGAATTATTAAATTGATTCAATCTAGGAACTCTTATAGCCTAAAGAGCAAACAAAAACAAAGGTAAAGCATCATAATTAATAGTTACGGATAGATTAAAGATGGGCAAAAACTAGAAAAGTAACTAGAAATATGTATCCCCCTTCTTACCAGTTTGAGATACTACCATTCTGATTATGTAAATGCTTCTGATATGAATTTTGGATCACCTGAAATCAATTTGCCCTAAATAAGACACAAGGATGCATTGCTATCTGCAAAGAGAAACATAACATGATCATCTGAGACACTACAAATAAATCAAAGGGGCTGACAAACAGCCGTCTTCTATATTGTAATAGTATATTTACCACTTACTGCCACCCTAGCATACACAATCCAGTGATCTCAAGATTCAAGGCACAATTAGGTTACGTTCCCTAATACATAACATTTAAAGTTACAACTTATTTTTTGGATAGAAATTGGCTGACTCATGGACATTCAATTAAAACTTGGCAAACTCTTTAGAGCTGATGTGTTTTGGGAAATTAATTCACCAAATTCACTAGCCAGGCACGCTTTCTGGACTGCAGCTATATACATTTCTTCTACTTCACTGTACACAGTTTGCCTTTTTTGTGCCTTATTTCCCCACAATTTGAAATAATGATATAAACTGCATTAATGGATTCTTTTTTGCAACCAAAAGTGTATTTTAATTCAGGGTCACAGGTGGATGGCAGGTTTGTAGATGCACTAGAAAAGCAAAAAGGATAATGTGCTTTAAACAAATGGAGTGTACATGCACTGGTCTTACATTAATTAAACATGGCATTCAAAGGAGCACGGCTGCAGAAATAAAATCTCACGCAGATGACTTGACCTTTATTCAGATGTCATGTGGAATACCACCACAGACCGTAGAAATAAATCACCTTCTGACTGCTTCTGCAAAGTGCTGCAGGATAAAACTAGAACTTCCTCAAATTTCACTCCTATCAAATCTCTGTTTTCAACAAAACACGAGGAGGCTGCCCAAGCACCCGGTGCTATTTCATTTGCAAGTTTTTTCATGGATAAGTCACGAATGTAAATTTAGGAGAAAGGCTGAGCTTTTATAATCCATGCCTACTTTTATTCCATGTCCTTCTAGAAACTGTGTAAGGAATACTTTCCCACCCTGGATCAAGAATCAATCTCCCTACAGTTTTACCCATACTGCAAACCAAAGCAAAACTCTCCTCGGAGGGGAAAGGAAAAGGATGAATACTTTCACTGAAATCTGCACAGTGGCAGCATCAGCTCCAGTGACACAGAGCAGTGAGGATTTGAAATTTTAGACTGAAATTTTAAGAGCTTCATGTTGCCTTAGTGTTTTAATAGCCTGTTCTGTTTATTAACTGAGTAGTGCACATAGTCATCTTAAAATTCCTCTTTTTTTCCAAAACCTTTTACATCTTGTTGTAAACATGTTTCACATGCTTACTCATGTTTTACACTAGAAGTACCTCTACTGCGTAGGGTTCAAGGTGCAGTTCTATATAATAAATACTGACTGGTTTTAGGTACCTTTGCAATAATTCACCCTCACTAGAGATGCATTATATGTCTTCTTCAAATAGAAACAAACAAATATTGCTGTGAACTGAAAAGGCCAGAGGCAAGCCAGCAGTAAATCAGCGGGGAAATAAAGGTATTAGCCAAGCCTAAGCTAATGAGCATTGCTTTGGAGCACGGTGTATTATCTCAGGCCTGCAGCCCTGTTAATGCATCTTAGCACCTTACTCTAAAAACTGAGAGTGACCTTGTCTGTTGGCAGTGCACTGGAAACTGTCACAAACCGGCCTGCAAGGGGCCACATGGATATATCAATGGCTTCACACTGGCTTGAGTCAACACACTTCACCTAATCCCACCCCTCCTTTCCAAAAGAGGCATCTATGGATATGACAGTGGAAAAACCGCACAGGCTCTTCCGCTTATTCACCAGTAAAGTGATAAGTTTGGAAGCTGTCGTGGGAAATGGCAGGCAGCAAAGTAATATTCGAGCTGACTGTGCCATTTCCAAGTGTGCCACTGTAATGGATGGCACTGTTGGCACAATGGAACGGAGTATTCACTCCTGCTCGAACAGCACACACACCTGAGCCAGCGACTCTGAAACTGGACCCCTGGGAAGGAGGATGCTGTGGCCCCAGTTCCTCACCAGACTATACAGTGTCCAGAGACTCCATCCTCAGCCTGCCCAGTTGCGTAGGTGAAATAATTAGGCGCAACTACTTGTGAAACAAGTAATTATATGGTCGTATTTGTCTTAAAACCCTGATAATGCAGTGGAGTTGTCTGAAAATGAGAGGTCTGAGGACAACTATTCAACTTTTCTAGTTAAACCTTGTCAGACTCTTTTCCTTGATCAAAAACTTGTAGGGGAAAAACTCAGCAGCTGAGACAGCTTGTAGAGGAAGAAAAAGTTACCATGTTAAGTGCAGCTGAGGGCAGGTTAAGCTTCTGCTTGTTCTTTCCGTGCCATCTCCTCTCCTTTAGCAACTCTGTGCTATTTTAGCTACAACAGTGGGTCAGGAGGGCAATGAATTGCAAAGGTACCTCTATTTGTTTAAACCTTCCTAGCTGGCTAAGCCCTACATTTCTTCTTCAAGACAACACTTCTTTTGTGATTCAACTCTATTAATATGCTGTTTAATCTCAGTCTCATATTAAAGTTCAATGTTTCTTATGTAGTACCCAAATTTCTGATAGAAAAACCTCATCAGTCTGACAGTGTCACTGGTTTGTGACTTGGCACCCTGTAACAGCAGTGCACTGTAACTTTCAGGCATGCTGACCGAATACCTTACGTAATAGAAAGACTACTGAGTAAAGAATTACTCATTGTTTTAAAAATACACTCAGTACATTTAAAAAAAGTCTTTGTGTTCAGAAAAAAAATCCCCTTATCTAAACATGCAGAGGTTAGCAATGTCAGTTCACATTTATTTAAAAAAAACCCGGCTGAATAAATCTGTATAAACAGTTTTATGAAGTGTTGCATAATATGCTGACATTTTCCCCCTCTTTTCCAGAGGGAAATTGCTTTATTAATGCTCACAATAACAACAGGATGATTGCAAAATTAGAAGTAGTTTTATTTATGTGACTTATGTTATCATGTACTTCAGGTATATAGTCTGTACACTTAGAGCATCTCTGTGCCTTAAGCTAGGCTGGAAACATCTAGGCTTCAGTTATTACTGCAACTGTATGCATTTTAAAACCACATTCAGTGATGTATTTAGATTACGCAAAACATAAAGCCACTTCTGTGAAGTGGCAAATCAAATTACTTTGAAAAAATATGACAAACAACTTTTATACAAAAAATGTTAATTTGCAGTAATTAACTGTTCTAAATCTAGATGGTCTAACTGTAAAGAAAAAGATAAAGAATTCAGAAATAATTTAAACACTGCCTGAATAACGTGAATGTAAGAATTGGAAAGATAGGGCTAGAAATGGAAGGTGTACCAAATCATTATATGGTAATGCCTCTGTTTTGATATCTGTTCCGAAAAAATGCGAGTATCATATCGTGTTTCTAGCTAATGTCCAGGTAAAGAAACATTAGTGATGTCTAAGACTGACAAGGTGCTCCATCAGCAGATGGATCTGTAGCCCTTCTTTTAACAAAAGCCTTGATGTAGGAACTGATATCAATACTCACAGCAAGCTATTGTCTCTGCTCCCTGACACACTTCCAGTGTGTGTTGCTTTGGAAGAGGATGGCATACAGCTGCTTTTCCATTATGATCACCCCTTGTCAAACGTACAGACAGCAAGACGCAGGGAGTGGTTCCTTACAGAGGAAGAAGGATCAGCCTTTCATTCAGCCCAGTACATTTACCCTGGTCTTTACAGAGACAGCATTGGTTTCCATTAAATTACCACACAGCTGTAACAGGGGGGTTCTGATTTATCCAGAGCAACAAAAACACAGATATCATTTATACTGGAAAGCATTTTCACCTTACTTACACTTCCAGAGAAGTCAAGGAATGTATGTAGTAGTCTGAATCAAATGACTCAGACAAGCAACTGTGAAAAAAACAGTAACAGAATTCCAAACATGCAACCGCAGAAGCAACAGGTTGGCTGGGAGTTTAGTAACAGGAAAACATAAAGCTTGGGAGGCAATGTGACTGCATATCCTGACCACCACAAAGAGCAGAAGATGCATCAGACACATCACAGTGATCAGCATCAGCAAGCCCATCTAAGCCACAGTTCCATGATCGAAACATCCAAGGTAAAATCATTTGATCTAATCATGTAAGAGGAAAATTTAAAAAAATAATCAAAAATACCTTGGCTACTGGATTCAGGAAGAAACTCATGGGGAATAAATCAGTACTGAGAGAGCGCCAAGAAGCTCATTATTTGGACTGCGATGTCAAAAATTAAGTGTATTAAAATGGCTATTAAATATAGTAAGTGTATTAAATGGGATCTACATCAGAAATTATTTGCAGTTGTACCAGGCTCTACACCGAGATCCTGATTAGGTAATCATCTCCTTGAAAACAAAGCCAGGCTTCACAAAGGAGAAAACTTGAAGAGTTACATCACAGTAGCTTGTTTCCCTCTTCCCATTCCCTTCTATCCCAAAAGGAAACAGAAACAGAAATTAAAATTAGAAGAAAAAAACCCAACCTCATGGAGGCTTCTAGTCAAATCCTTCCAGACATTTTTATGTAATTACATAATCAACAGATGAAAGCTATGGATTTCAGCAAAACTTTTGACACATTATCTTAAAACTGAAGAGATGGTCTTAAAACTGAAGAGATGGTATGTCCCAGATATATGTACAATTACCCATAGGAAGACAGTCAGCTGAATGGTATCGTGAAGCCAGAGCTTAGAATTTGGCCCTGTTTTTTAACATATCTGTTACTTATCTAGAAGAAGCACAGACAATACATTAGATTAGTGCCCAGAGCCTAAGGAAAAGATAGCACAAAGTGTGCCTACAAAGAATCAAAAGGATGGTGATGACTGCCAACAGTCCTATTTAAAATAGAAAAGGCCACAGAATACAATCGCATAACAGTGGGTTAGATATATACCCATATATATATATATATATATATATATATATGTGAGATATATATATATATATACACACACATATATATATATATGTGGGTATCTATATCTGTATATACACCAGACCTCAGGACACGGAGTAGGTCTTCAAGCAGAAATACAACACTCCTTATATATACACTTGCAGTACTATGCCATTCAGAACAGAAGAGATGAAAAAACTCGAGACTGTAAAGCTAATAAAGGCATTTGAAGAAATAATGTAAGATAAGAAGATAGGCTTGCAAAATGAGGTGAGGAAATGATGTGAATGCTATCGTCAATTAATGAAGGAATTCTAGAGTAAGAGGAAAGCCAGTGCTTCACCTGTAAGCAATGATATAAATGTTTACAGAGAGAACAATTAGCTTTGACTAAGGCAAAAGATGACGAGTTAGAATAAAGGAATAAACTGCTGAATGCAGCTTGAGAAGCTTCAAGAGCGGAACTATCAAACACACAACCATTTTAACCTCAAGTCACTGCAAAGAAAATTAAGCATGTCCAACATGGCCTAACAAGTCTGTGATCATGTATCTACTAGTAATTGAGTCTGAATCTTCCTGGAGTTTTGTCCTTTAAATTTCTCTGATTTTATTACTCAGGTTTCAGGATTCAAATAGCAAATCAAGACATAGGGCAAATCCCTTCTCTTTCTTTCCCTTGCCCCAAACAGAGCCATCAGTCTCTGGAAATGAGGGAATATATGAATTTACAATCTTGTGTGATAATTCAGACTAGACATAAGGAAGAAATTTTTTACAATGAGAGTGGTGAAACAATGGCACAGGTTGCTCAGACAAGTGGTAGATGCCCCACCCCTGGAAACATCCAGAGTCAGGTCGGATGGGGCTCTGAGTGACCTGGTCGAGTTGAAGACATCCCTGCTCATTGCAGGGGGGGTGGAGTAGATGACCTTTAAAAGTCCCTTCCAACCCAAATTATTCTATGATTCTAAAAATCCAAACCAATACCAAAAGCACCACACTGGACATATGACATGAACCCAAGATGAAATTTAAAGAAAGATTTGCCACAGTTTCACGTGGCATAGACCAGGGGAAGCTCTGCAGCCAGCCTGACAGTGTTCGTTCAGATAGAAAAAACAGGACATTCGCCTCCTGAGTCACCGAATCCCCAAGGGATCACATTGGATTCAGCAGATACCACAGACATGGAAGAACAGCTTCTACTGTGCTTCCCTACTGTTTTTTAGGCTTTCTAGTACCTTCTGAATAACTGAGCAAAAATACAGAGACTACTAGTGCCTGTACCTGCCCTGGAACCTCTCCATACAAAAGAATTCAGCAGCCTAAAAGGGATCATGTGTTAACTTCTACTTTGATTTTGCAAATACTTGTGGATGGAAGGACTTCATCAGTACTTCTCACCACCTTTTGTTGCTCGAAAAGTTGTCAGAGGCTATTGTGAAAGAATGGTGTTGGAATCTGAAGAAATTTATTACAGATCTGTATCTGTATATCTGGTCTATAATGTGTAAACAAAGATTTGAACTACTGCTTGTAGCGCAGCGTAACTATCCACCTTTTTTACAATGTCTATGCCAAATGCAGCAACATAGCTTTATAAAAGTTTTCATCCTCACGTTTCATGAGGTTTATTACTCATAGCATTAATCTTTCTGACATAATATCTGATTCTGATAAATTCATCATATTCCATGCAGTAATACAAAAGGAATCTAGTAATATCGCAAAACACTCATACTCGGGAAATTTAGTCCTTCAATGCTGGATCCTGATTAGAGATGGAGTGTTGGTTTGGTCCCATTTCTAAAATACTTGGGTTTTCATGGAAACCTGCATCTGAACTGAAACACTTCTGGTTCTTGTAAGTGAAAACACTTACATAATATTTCCCCCCCTTTCATAGATAAAACATTCAGGTCCATTAAATATGAATCTGTTTTCTCGCTGTTGGTCAGAGCAAGAACAGATGTCAGCTCCCTTCCTCCTGCCCAGAGCAGCCTACACGCAGTAGGACAGGGCTCTCGGAAGACTACTCTTTACTGACCCTCTGCTGCTTGATTCTCCACCTATTGCTTAAGGGATTGCAAACCACGTTATCACATCAGAGCATATCCGGATACCGGAGCAGAGCTGCTGTAGACTATGAACCACGCTGGCCTCCTATATTAAGCAAAAGGCTCAGTATAAAAAACCCCTACAAATAATGTAAAGTTGTTCCCAGTATACTTTGTGCAACGGTTATTGGAATTAACGTACTCTCCTTAGTGGATTGGATTAGTACACTAGTTAGTGATTTCAAGTTCTAGCTCGTGATTAGCAATTTGCCACTAGATTTTGGCTACTCTGTTAAATATCGGAAAGATCTATTGTAAGAATAAGTATACAGAAAAAAATCACAAGTAAAGCAGTATACAAAAATATACCTCAGCTGGAGGTGACACTGACACCTATATATCTTAAATTTCCACTGACATTAGAGGAAAGACTTCAGGTAAACACAGACCTAGTCTCATAAAATTACCTACAGTTTCTTTGTTAATAGCTTTGATTGTTTAAAGGTTAATTATTTTTAAAAAATGAACTTGACAAATTAAATAAAAGCTTGCAGATCTTTTACATTGCTGAAATATCACCAATAGAAGGAAAAGATTTTACAGTGTCTCCATGAAACTTTACGATAGTAAGAGATGATCTATGGTACCATAACATCAAAATTAATCTCATCATTATGCATTTGCCTTCTTTCATTAAAACATGTATCTCTCAAATTAAAAAGAAAAAAACCCCCATAATTAATGAATGGGTGAGATATCTAAGCCATGACAATATAATACTGCATCTTGAAAGAGTATATAACCTGTAAAACTCTTTTATGCTATCAACATGTGATGAATTTTTGTTGTTCCAGCCAAAATAGAACAAAACGTTCTTTTGTCTGCAGACACAGTATCCTAGTGTAGAAGTTCTGAACAAACATGAGAAATTCCACCACTAGAGCTGTATGAAACTTATGTTTCCACTTCACAAATAATCACTTGGGGTTCTTTATTTTCATTCTGATTTAGACTTTTTCCTTTAATTCTCATTTTGATTTTTTTCCCCCATGGATTATCATGCTGAATTACAAATTCAAAGAGCTTCTAATGAAAAAAAAAATTAACTTTATTTAACTTCCAACTCTCTGTGTGTGTGAAAGTTTATACATTTCACACTGACTACATTTTAGTATTCAGCCCAGATTTGCCACTGTGTGAAACTCATTCAAAATGGTCAAAGTGAAAAATGACAAGTGCTTTACATTAAGTGCTCCATTTTCATTAGGCATAATGGATATTTTTTCTAAAAGTGTGTATCTTGGCAAATGTATTTGCTGCCTCAATCCTACAACCCCAGGGGACCATTTTTAGATTCAAAATTAAGTGCACAGCAAGTTGACGCTTTATTTCTGAGCAGTTTCACATTTAGTCAACAGTATCCTGGGCCATTATATGTTGAAAATATGCAAACGTTTCAAGCTTTAAACACTTCTGTAGCAAATGTTTCTTATCCAGGTCATCTGAAAGATTTATGAAAGTAGGTTAAATTTAGGTTTCATTGCCAATGTTCCATACAGCTCTTACTAGAATATCAGCTATAGCCATCATTTTGGATTTGTTCCTTTGGAAACAGGTTAGACATATTTAACTCTACGTCCTGACAGAAAACATCTCACAGTAGAGCTTAACTGAGTGCATGCTTTAGAAAATCATCATTCAGTTTTCCAGGCTAGAGGGCAGCATTCATTGCTGAGGGGGTTAAACACACTGCTCTGCAGAGCTAAGACAAGGTCATCATAATCCCACTCCACTCATTTTCTACAAGAAATCACATTCTAAAGCTCTGCCTGGCAGAACTTAAAGTCTGCCTTCCTGGGGCAATGCTAAAAATATATCTCCATTTCAATGTACCTTATTGACATCCATTCGCAACTTCTCGTTGTTGGCACTGGCAGCTTTTTCTGCCGCCTTCTTTTGGCGCTGCGGTCCCCTGCCAAAGAAGATGTAGTTGACCAATGCATACTCCAGCAGAGCCATGAACACGAAGACAAAACAACCCATAAGGTACATGTCAATGGCTTTCACGTATGGAATTTTGGGAAGAGTCTCTCGAAGATGGGTGTTAATTGTTGTCATTGTGAGCACAGTTGTGATTCCTGGAAAAAAGAATTGACAAGTTCATTGACTGAATTAATTTTAATTTTCTAGCATAATAGCTCATAATATTCAAACACTAGAGCTGACAAATTCTAAGTTGATGGGTTGGTTTTTCTTCCTGGTGGAAAAAAGCCCACCTCCAACCTCTGCCCATATTCCTTATCTTTATTCTTTTTGTATAGAAAAGAAAATTATACCTGTAAGAAATCACATTCAAACAAACAAACAGTAGTTGCATTCTATGAGTATGTTTTTAACCAGATAAACTGTAACCTTCTCTAACAAGTCTCAGTTATAAATTACCAGCCTAGAGTCACTGTTATCTTGCTTTCCTCCAGCATTTTCAAAATATCTGTAGTCTTGAGTTCTTAAGAGAAAATGCTACACAGAAAGGCCTGGTAAAACCCAAGACAGTATTCTATAAAATTCAAATGTCAAATTCTCAATTGCATCTTTTATGGTGATGCACTTACTTTAGCTATACAAGACCTGTACTGGCAGGAATCAGTCTGATTTATACAAAATTTGGCAATAGATACTCGTATTTATTTTTATAACGCACTTGGATCCTCTGACGAGGGACACAGTATAAACAAACACCCATGGGATTAGTGATGAGACATAAGAGTACTTTACAGATTAATCAGGGAAACGGTCTTGCTTTTAGACTGTAACGTAACAGTAAGGAAAAACGCCCTCAACTTAAGGAGAAGTTAGCTATTCAGCCCTAGTAAAACTTTATTTAATTCATACGTGAAAGGACAAGTAATTTATAATCTATAGCCCAGAGCTGAATGTGCATTCTGGACTGCCATGGGCAAAAGCACACGAAATGCATTCTCTTCAGAGAAAAAAACCAGCAGTAAAACAACAACAGAAAATGTTGAGACAATTAGGCTAATTCTAGTTACAATGATTATACAGTTAGCTAATTCAGACATGAAATCACTTTAATTTTTATTTAAATTGTGATGATTTAAGTGCTGATTCAAATAATAAAAAGCTTAACAAGCCAGACATAAAAAGATCTAACAGATTTATTTTTCAGATCAGGCACTATCCACTAAGCCAGAAGCAAGAAAAAGCATTCAGCTAATGCACACTGCATGAGATGCGTAAAAATGCCTACCTAAAGCAACTCTTGCAGCTGAAGCATCATAATTAATCCAGAAGGAAACCCAGGACAGGATAGTGATCAGAATAGAAGGCATGTAGGTCTGCAGAATGAAGTAACCAATGTTTCTCTTAAGTTTAAAGCTGAGAGACAGCCTTGGGTAGGCACCTAAAAAAGAATATTTGGTATGGCCATAATTTACTTGTATAAAGCCTGAAAACAATTTTCTATCATTTTGGTTTTATTGCTTCATGCAACATAGAGTACACACAGAGCTGTAAGATCCAGGATAATCAGCTGCAGAATTTCTAGCAAGAATTGAGACTAAGTAATCTTTTATTCTAAAGGGTACAAGGATGCTCTAGGTGCGTATCTTCTGCTAATCAAAATATTCAACAATCACCAGCCAAAGTACATTCCAGAGCATCAAAGCATAGAAGTGCTTCTTCTGTGACACAGTGGGGCATGCCTGCTCCAGTGTAACTCTTGCTCTAACCTTCTCTCCAAGCAATGCAACACTCGCCCTTTGCCATTTGACACCAGAAATATTTTGGCATATGAAACACTTGTTGAAATGGGTGTCTAGAGATGCCTATTCAAGTCCTATTTCTGCTTGGTTTTGAAGAATTTGGGATGTGCTGTACTCCAAAGATGATTTCTATCCATACCTAGAAAGCGAGTTTTTAAGATTTATTTTTTTTTTAACACACCCAGTAGCTTTCTCAGGTAGGTAGAAAACATCACACAGTAATATCCCAACTCATTTTTTGTCTCTCTTGAGTGATTCAAAGTGTCATTGAAATATTCTAGCTGTTTCTTATTTTTTAAAATTTATTTTATGAAATCCAATCTTATTTTCTACTCCTTCTCACAAAGCATCTTTTCAGCCTTCAGAAAGTCATATGCTTGTTAGCATAGGCTAAACTACAAAGTCCTGTGGAACAAGGATTTGAAAGGTTTTACAGCTAAGACAAAATAACTAGATTAACACAACCACAGGTTGGCACAAGGAACATCTAGAAACAGTGAGAAAAAGGTTCCTAAATCTCCTAGAGGCTGGGTTACTTCTTGTTGGGTTTAGGGCGCTAAGACACATAACTGGCTTAATCAGTTTTCATAGGAGAACAGAAAATACAGCTTGACTGAGCCGTAACATGACAGACTACTGTATCCTCTTCATATGTTAATGAGTGATGCCTTATACACTATGAAAGCTGCAATAAAAACTTGCTGCTCTGATTTATTCCCATTTCTAAAATTTTTGCTCAGATCCTGAACTGCACATTGAGAATTAATCCATTTGTAAAAGTCTTCCCAGTGAATTCCCCTCTTAGATCCCCCTCCACAAACCTGTAGAGAAAACAACATTCTTGGTGATAAGCTTGTAGTCTACAATGGAGAACTGTGGCAGTTCAATCTTTGTCACTCCTGTGACTGCATTATCACCCCCACGCCAGTAAAATTCAATGTCATCTGTTGTATAGCCATCTATAAAAACAGGAGTAAACAGTTAAGATATACATCTCTTCTGACATCATGGAGAACAGTCCAGAGAATTAACTAATAACTTCAAATATATTTCTAAAACTAAACCAATAATAACATAATAGATGTATAGAGACAGACAGACACAAGTCATTCTAAATATGATTTCCAATGGCAATCCTAGGAGCATTTTAATCTTTGGGTTTTTAAAGGTATATTATATCAATATATTAGTAAAACAAAACTTTAAAAGCAAAGTAAGACTACACACATCCCATACATAGATAGTAACTGTACATCCAGCGTAAGGTTACTTCTGGTCCCAAGGCTGGATAAAACAGTCTAGGTTTGCTGTAATTGCATCCCCTGGGCTGAAACATCAGCACTGGTACCAGAAATAAGACCAAGTCACCAGGAGACGCCTGGAAAAGATGCTTTTCTGTCTCGTGCACCATGATCGGCATACCAAAGAGGACAGTGAGACCAATATGGGTAACAGAGAAGTTTGGCGTACAGTTATCTCACGACATTTGCTCTGGGTGCCATGTAGTTTATAATGTGAGAAAAGAACAAACTCTAGTTCAAACCCATTTAGGTTCTTCTCATATTCCCAGCATCATTCTTCTTCTGAAAGTGGCCTGAATGCCACAAAAGGCAGCCGCGGTCGGTGAGGCCCTCGTAAGAAGCAGCTATAGCAGATGCAACAGCCATCACTCTGCATGGCAAAAACACACCCACAAAAAACCAACCAAGCAAAAAAAAAAAAAAAAATCCCACCACCCACATAAAAAACCCCCAGAAGATGGCATGTGTTCACACAGCCATAAAATAAACGTATGAAATGTGAATCTGGGTTGGCCAAACGGCAGCTGAGCTACCTCGCATACTCCAGCACTGGTGTGTAGAACTGATCAGTAGACCACAGAAATAAATCTACTACAGAACCAGGGAATAAGACATCCATGAAGGTTCATAGCCTTTTAAAGGTTTTTGTTGTTGAAAATTGTAAATAAAAAGAACAACTTGGAGACAGAATAGCGACTATGACATTTTGGGAAACTGACATAATAAAATGGTAGATATATGACCTTAATTTTAAGTTCTCACCCACAGACAAAGGATAAAATTCTATACTAAACATTAGAGTGCTCAAATAGTGTTTAATTTCAAGGAATAATTGAGGTTATGCATTTTGTGATAACCTAGAAAATATAAAACTGCTTCCACGCATCACTAATTTTTTATAATCGAAGTATAATCCAGGTGTACAGCAGCAGATGAGGTAACTGAGTTTTAAGAGATGAACACAATAATCTGTAAAAACACTGAAACAACCATAAAAATCTATCCCAACATACAGCAGGTTTTAAAGTATGTTACATTCTTATAGTATATTGATAGCAATTACAGGGTTTTTTTATACATGAATCATTCTGTTTTTCATGGGTCTAGCAGCAAATCTAAACTAGTTTGAGGGCAGAAAATGGAAAACTAATTTCAGGAATCAGAGCAATCTCATTCATACAGGACAGATTTCAAACTGCTCCTCAACATCAAGAACTCAAGATGGAACCTGCTTTGCTCTGAAAGTTGCTGACACTGACAGCAAAACTGATGAGAGAATAGATTTTTTTATTTTTTTGTGAAATAAGTTCTTCCTTAATCTTTTCATTTACCCAAAGGTTCACTAGCTCTAGCTGATAACACCAACCAAAGAAAAGAAGAGGTTTGTATTTTCTAAAGAAGCTTCAACAGTTAAGGGAGAAAAAGCTCTACAAAGTGGAATGTTACATGCTTTTGACTTATCCAGAACTCCTTAAGAAACAGTTTAAATCCGCATCAACAAATAGCTTGCATCAGTGGTCACTGATTTGTTTCCTTTCATACTTTCTCTTGTTTCACCAAGAGGAGAATCATCAAAGGAATAACTGAACATAAATTGGACTAATAGCTGCCCATAATATTTAGCTTCCCTCTTCTGTTTGGACAGTGCCACCAAAAAAAATCCTCATAGATACCATAATCTTTCAATTTATTCTATGTTACTTGTTCAGAGTCTAAAACATGAGAGCTCTGAAACGGAGCCAAGATTACTGCTGTCTGTCAGTAGAAAGCTGATCCTCTGTAACCAAAAAAGCATTAACCGTGACTCCACAACCATACTCATGCTTCTTACATACTTTGTGATACAACAGAGTATGTTCAAATCTGCCTTTTTCATTATCAGGACCCATCAGCATTTTAGTTGTCTCATGAAGATCAACATGTGATTTAACTTTGTTTTTCGCTTACTGCATCTTTGCATAGGAAGACCTATAGCATTCCACATAGACTTGTCTCAGAAGAAATTTACGGCACATAATTGTTGCATGTTGACCAAGAGATGCTGTATCTAGAGATAAGAATAGCTTTAGCACAATGATTTTCAATAGCTAAGCAAGGCATCCGCAGTTCAGCCAAGACTGCTGTTAGAACCAAATTTGAATTGTTCTATAGTATCAGTTAAATTATTTCAATAGTCAAATTACAGACTTACCTAGGAGATTGGAATTGTTTTGTTCTCATGAGGAAATAATGTATTTTGGTGCTTAATTATGATTTTCTGAGAGAGACTGCCTAATTATATGAGCACCTCCCTCCCTATCTCTCATTTCTTCAATTAACCTTATTCTACTTCCTCCACAGTATAAAGATAGCAAAAGGTACACAATGGAAGAGCACAATACTTTAAAAGTTTTGTTTCTTCTAAAATGACCTGAAACACTGAGGCACTTCTAAGTATTGAACATTTTAAGAAATGAGGAGTACTGGTACTTAGCCATGTAACTGAGATTACATTGGTTTCTGAACTAAACAGTCTTGAGCTGTGGAAAACAACCTGTAAACCTTTGACAATATATTGTAACGTTTACTTTAGCTTTTTCACGCTCATTACTACTTGTGGTAAAAGTTTACATCAAGTTCTGGCTTTGACGCTGTTAATGTGACACCTTGGTAACTCTCCTCCTCCTCTTGCCACGGTTGTGGGTGTGAAAGTCCCATCCTGCCCGGCGCCCTGTGGCTCTCCAGTGGGTACCTGTAAAAGCTCTGTTCCAGCAAACCGCCTTTGGTTTTGCAAATTGTTACTTACTAATACCCATAGCCGTTGTCATGTTCCCAAATACCGCATGGCAAGAAGGCTCTCCGCCCTTGCTGTGATGTCCATGGGACCATTACAGCTGTGGGTGCTCCTCCTCCCAGCGGAGAAGCAGCAGTCGTTTGTCAGGAGGGGAGATCACTGCCAGCACTGAGGCACTGCCTGTGGGCACGCTGTTTCTGCTCTCTGCAGGACACTAGATTTTAAGTACCACTAGATCTGCTTCACTTGCTTTAGAAGGTACTTTTCCAGGAAGATCAATGACACATGGATAGAGGTCGTTATTGATTGCGTTGTGGCAAGACAGGCCCACTTCAGGAAGGCATTTGAAGGGAAGACATTTGTTCCAGTACTTGTGTGAAGCACAATTCCTTCATTTGGTGCAGTAAGTTCTTCGGTCATTTTTTCTAAGCGTTACATGGTATGGGGAATACGTGCAGATTCTGCAGACCTGAAATCCATCAGGTTGTCATGACATCTTTTACTTTTCTGGTCACAAGTCTATCTTCAGAAAAAAGGCAGACAGCTTACTTAGGTTTGTCTGTCATTGGTTTACATTTGTCAAGTCTCACTCTAGGCTTTCAAAGAGAAAAATAAAATTAAATCTAACATAAAATAAAAAATGAAGAAAAATTAATAAATTGGCCGATCTTGAGATGTAAAAGCAAGTTTATGTTATGAAAAATATAAAAGGACATCCTTAGAGAGATTAGAAAGAATATTACACACCTTGTTCTAAGGGTTCACTCTTACTTTGCAATGTTGCTGAGTTTTGCTGATACTCTCTCTCAGATATTCCCTGCTCTCCAGCAGCAACTTCCAGATTCTAATACCATTTACTGAAGTCAGTGGGATTAATCTAGCTAATTTATTTAATTTTGAGTTAATTTAACTGTTAAACTTCATAACTAATAAATCAATCTTTTGTTGTTGTTGTTGACAAAACAAATGCTAACACAGGCTATAGCAAGAAAAAAAATCCCACTTTTTTATGTAAGAGAAAATGTGTTTATAAAAAGCCCAAACTGCTCATTATTTTAGTTTATTTTTTAGAACATCTGTTAGAACTTTTCTGCCCAACTGCCCATACGCAGTTTGGCCATCAGCCACCTAATCATAGCAGGGTTCACACAGGAGAACTCCGGGGTTTATGTTCCAGCAGACTGCCAACTGCTTCAGCACTGCCCTCGACCAGGAAGATGCGGTTCAGCTTCTCTGTGTATTCTCACAGCCTTAATAATAAGCAAGTATCGACAACTACTTCTGGAGGAGAGCTGAACTCCTTCAAAAATCCGACCCCGAAGTTCAAACTGAAGATTCCAAAATGTGCAGCGGTGGGGCTGCTTCTGGGAGACCGCATGGAGCTCCCTGCTGCTTAAGGTACTTACACAGGGGAAGTGCTAAGCTGAGGTTTGGGCACCGAATGACAAGATTTGTTAGCAAGTACTGATGAGAAGAATTTCAGGAAGTCTCTTCAAGCTTTCATTAAAATACTTCTCTCTCTTTCCAAGATGGATGAATTATCCCATTCATTTCATAACACAGAGAAGGAGAGAAAAGATTATAGTCACCAGCACGAGTCCTATTTTGTGTTGCTGAAGTACCCAAAGATAACAGGATATAAGTCTAATACCTCCAAAGCATCTGCCAGAAGAGACAACAGACACACTTCTGTCTCTAGTGGATGTTTTACAGATATCAAAGTCCAACTACCAGTGTCTATAATAAACTCCATCTACAGGTATCTGGGACTGAAAACAACTCTACTTACAAGTTAAACTTTATTTAAAGACCAACCAAATTAAAATAGTAATAAACAGTCCAGAAAGAATAACCTGTGACACTTGACAAGAAAAAGGCAGCGTTAATGAACATCAAGTCAATGTTTCTAAATTATCAGATCGCACATCAGTAATGTAGAAAGTTAAGCATACTAAAACCAAAAATCGTGCAAGTCGTTTTTGCGAGAACCTGTTTAGCACAGAACTATTTGATTTAGACTGTAAAAGAACTGTAGTTTTAGTATATATTGAATTGTACGTAGCACTACTACCAGTACAGAGAATCTGATTGATTGCTTTTTCCCAAATCATTTATATATCATCAGCAGCACCATTTACTTCACATTCAGAAAGTTCAATTTCTCATTTCTGTCATGCATCACACGTTGGCAGTCAACCAAATCAATACATTGTCCTGGTAATATGGCACCAATCTGGAGAGAAGGAAAGCGTTCTCCACTAGCATGGACATTAGCATGGACAGGGAGTTTATCATCGCCTGTACTTCAAGGAACTACAAATGATGAAGCACTGTAGAAGAAAAACAAACAGCTAGAAGAACATAAAATAACCCCTTTTTCACAGAACCAACTAAAAATGCCTATTTTTTTTCCCAGTCTATTTAAAAAAAGTCAAAATTTGAAAACTCTTTAAATGCAAACAACCTAAAATGAAAGTTGTAGCATTACTGCCTGAGCGTGAGAGTGTTTAGACACAAGACAGTTATCAGAAACACCGCACAACGGAAAAAAGAAGCCAACATTTCTAAAGAACTCAGGATTTATCAGTAGGATTCACTGCCTCACAACACTTTTGTTTGTACACAACAGTTGGGCTATATTTTAGATTGATACATAGATACACATACACTTCTTCAGTGTGCACACTGTGTAGGAATTCTAGTTGTCTATATTACTACTACTGTGGTAGCACCTGGACACTAAAGATAAGGTGTTTGTTGTTTTGTGGGGAAAAAAATAAATGACAAACATGCAGAACAGTGAAAATGTGGCTAAATCAGAGAGGATCCTGAGGCCATTCACTCACCTCACTCTGCTCTGAACCATCAGCAAACTGTCCATGTGGCTGGAACAGCACTGAGCAGCACGTGCATACATCCAGCATTACACCTGAGCGAGGGAGTACCACTCCAGTGCTAACGGTGAGGATCCGGTTGGGAGCTGTCTTAATCCTATCCCTGTCCACTCAAGCTTATCCAAAAAAAGGTGTTCCTCTAGTTACATCTTCTATCAGCGGTTCTGGACATTGTCAGCATGGAAGTATGATGGAGCACAATTTAGACACTTCAACACTTTTGCTCAGCAGGTGTGGAAGCTCAGAAAAGCTGGCATCATGCAGTCTTTCTGATCACCTGAGGTACCTGTCTTTTGCTCACCAATACAAAACACACGAAAACTCACCTTGCTGCCGGTTCTGGAATTCAATACTATTATGAAGCAACCATTTACAAGAAGAATAGCATGTACATTCTGGAAAATAACAGAGTTGCATTGTACACATGGCATTTTGGAAAAAAAAAAAATCACAAAATTACTTTACAATATACAAAAATCTATGGTCTCATAAGTAGGGAGTGAGTACCAAGCTACTTAATCTCTCACATCTCTGTTGCTATCAATTGGATTTTCTTTGCCTAGCCATTCACAGTACAGTAGCTTCCCAAAATAAAATGGAGAGAACTGATGGATGATATTTATACCAGACAATGTTTGGATTAAGCATATACAAAGTATGCTTAGTTGACAGTCTTAAAACATATTACTTTGTTTAAATGCAGGTCACAGACTATCAGACTAATTGAGGAACTTGACACCTACAGGCCCTGCACCACGAGATGAGTGCTATACAGAAATATTAAATAAATGGCTTATCCTGTTTATATAACAGACCATGGAACACTTTTAGTAGCAATATCTATGCATTTTATTTATTCTTAAACATAGAACTACCACCTTCTTCTTTTCCAGGAATTTATTCAGCAGTTTTGCTTTTGCACAGAGCACACAGCAAAATGACTTACAAAATCGTAAGTAACATGCAAAGCTTATTTTGAAATTCCAGACCCCTTCAGAACACTCAAACTTGGTTCACTGCATCACTTCATTCTTCACCATCCACTTATTCATCCAAAAACATAGCCAGAAAGTGTAAGTTAGTAGTGTTTCTTTGAATTTGCAGGCATCTTCACCATACACTGAAATCAACGGAGTGATACGGAGAGGAGAAGGAAAGTCAGAGTTTGTGTACTGCTGAACACATTTGACATCAGAGAAACTGGAAAAACCACATCGTACTTGTTTCTCTCTCCTCTTTCTCACCCCCCTCCCCCTCCAAATTCTGTCTTTCTGCATAAAACATTAAAATTCTTTTTACATTTCACTTCAAGGACTTTTCCCCCTATGGGTCTGAGGATTTGGATACAAAAGAAGATGTACTATTTTCTGACTAAAGTGAAACTCGCTTGATTTTTAGATTATATTGGTAACATTCTCAAAAAACAACCATCTTGAAGTTGTACAAACAGTTCCTTATTGGAGAGAGTGGGCTGGGGAGAAGAAAAAAAGGGAAGAAGGAAATGTGACTCTGTAATTACTGTAGGACAGTATGCAGCTATTAAAAGAAGGTGTTTTGATGGACAAGTGATATTACAGAACGAATCCCAGGCTCTTCCTGGCATTAGCAGAACAAAGTTTAATTTTCATGTAGGCACTTCAGGCTGAGTCTTGCTTATGGTAAGCGTAGTAACTTACAGAAAAGGTGTCCTGGCATAACCCATCAAATGTCATTGCCCTTTTTTTTTCTAACGATTTCAACCAAAATCATTTGTACTTTAGAGCACTTGCTGCAAAATGCTTTCACAAGTAAACTTCCAATGTTACTATACCTCCAGGAAAAGAAAGAGAGATCAGAAACAGACAGAACTGTACCAGTGCAATAATATTCAAAAGCCTTCTAGCTCCTAGAACTTGGCAATTTCTTGCAATCTTTCTGCTTCCATAAGCTCAGTTACTCCCAACACTATGAATGATCTAAAAAGTTATCGGATTCAACACCGTGGAGATCCTGCAAGTCTAAGTGTCCTTCACATAACAGAAATGAGCACACACAGCACAGTGGTGCCTGGTGATATGAAGCTAACGATGCCTAATTAGCCCAAAGCGGGTGCCATACTGTCAGAACTGAGTATATGCTTTCTGAGTCTCCAGCAACAAATGGGCACCGCACCGTCCAGTGCTAGTCTCTGCAGTGCGACCCACTGGCACTTTCTTTGTAGCTTGGGGTTCAGAACTTTCCCAGCTCTGTGGGAATTCTCAAATCATGTGCAAGAATGCTCTTCATCTTTTAGTCCTGATCCCCATCACTCATTTGGGCTTGGTGTTCGTGTAGACCAAATGACAGGTTTATGTATTAAGCATACCCAAGAACACGATAACGTATAATACATCTGGTCCAGTGTTACTTATTTAAATATGTAAAGTTCACAGATTTCCATCACTACTGAAATTCCTTTTCTGATTTCTGTAGGCAAACAAGTAATGTTAGATAACCATGCACATTTCATACAGCACCTAGAAACATCCTCCCCATAGCTCTGCCACAGTTTATATTATCTAACCCACTTACAGGGGACTTCTTCTGAGGATAAGGCTAGCAACGACATGTCAGTCTTGTGCATTGATTAAATCTGGATCATCCTTGAAGGGGATTTTAGTGAAGCATGGGTGACATTGAGGAAATACTATGTGAAGAAAACATGGGAAGTGACTACTGACAACATAAAGATAGTGCTAAACATACATATTTCTCACTTTCATAGTAAAACTATAAAGAAAAAAAATAATCCTCAATCTGTAAATTTAATAAAGCAGATTAGTATACATTAGAATTCTGCAGTAAAGTTTAATGACTCCCCATTAAACATATCACATAAAATGGAGGTTTTGAACACATAAGTAACTAGATTAAACATGACATATCTGTCTTATATGTAAGAGACTTTTTAGGGGGTGGGGGAAATATCTTAGTTTAATTTATAATTAAAAGTAGACTATGGTAGAATACCAGGAAGACGAATATTAAGAAGCCCAGGATAATGGTATATTTTCTTGAGCCTCAATTTGATTATCAGCTATACAGAAGGACCAAGAAATCTACTGTCCCTTTTTATAAGAGTAGATGTTCAAAGATGCAATAGGAAATTGCAATATATAACTTTGAGGATGGTATCAGTCGTTGCTGAGGAAAGCAACATTTAGGCAGAAATAACAAATTGCTATTTAAATGAGAACTGCAGCTGATTTAAATATGATAAAAATGAATACATCAATTCTTAAGTGATCTATTTCAACGCCATTAAATCACAAAATGAAAATAACCATTTTGAAAAGACAAGTGCAATCACATATAAGCAGGCAATGGACTTTTTTTTTTTTTATTAGAGTAATCTACAAAGTGAAAATATAAAGTATTTACTATGTTTCAAGACCTAAGAAAACATTACTTCATCATTCATAACTATTTTCTTCCATGCTTAAGTCAATGAAATCAAGTCAAAGTTAAATAAAAATAATAAACACCTTCAACACCCTGTTTTGGCATGAAAAATTGCTTATAGAAAAATGTTTGTTTCATTCAGCTCACAAGTTTTAACCTTGACAAAAAACAAAGCCCATCTCCCAGGAAGCCAAACCGTGGTACACACTGATGGACTAATTCAGAATGCCAAGACCACTTAGGGCCAGCTTGAACCTTCTACCGTACCCCAAAACCTCCAGTGCAGAAAGGATGATAATCAAGTGCACATATTTCATACACAGGGCTAAAAATTTTCACCTGAACAAAATTCAGTCAATGAATCATGTATCTCTTAAATATCAATTGGATCATTAAATAAAATCCAGAAATGAACAGGGGAGCAAGAGCTCTGTTTGACTGTGATACTTCCAAGTGGATTTGTGCAGCGTTCTGTTATTGCCTAAGGGACTGAATAGTTAAGCATGTATAGTATTAAAAAAAAATACTATCAACTTTATAGAACTTTTAAAATGTCTGTAGTATGTTTTTTTGCGCAAGCAGCCCATAAAAATTAGATAATATGATTGAACATAGTAAGGGCAACATCACCCATGAGAAGTCAGAGCTGTTCTGAATGAGTGGAAGGAAGCCACAAATACCTGAGGCAGTAAACACCATCATTCAAGTCCTACATGATCGTCCTGGCCTTCTTATTCTGTTGACAGTACATTTCCTCACCCAAACAAATTTTGAAGACCTGCCAATATTTTATACCTAATCAGCCTTTTCCAGCCTCTGCTTAGTCTTCACTCAGCAAAGTCTCTCATGCCTGCCTGTATGTATCTGCATGTGTCCAGGGGCTGGGGAAGGGGCTGGGGCACAAGTCCTGTGAGGGGCGGCGGGGGGAACTGGGGGGGTTTAGCTGGAGAAGGCTCCAGGGGGACCTTATTGCTCCCCACAGCTGCCTGACAGGGGCTGTAGACAGGGGGGGTCGGTCTCTTCTCCAGGTAACAAGTGACAGGACAAGAGGAAACGGCCTCAAGTTGCACCAGGGGAGGTTTAGATGGGATATTAGGAAACATTTCTTGACTGAAAGGGTGGTCAAGCACTGGAACACACTGCCCAGGGAGGTGGTGGAATCACCATCCCTGGAAGTGTTTTAAAACCACATACATGTGGTGCTTGGCAACATGGTTTAGTGATGGGCTTGGAACTCCAGGGTTAACGGATGGCCTTGATGACACCAAACGTCTTTTCTAACCCAAATGATTCTATGAAATTAATTTGGCAGTACCTAACTTGCAGATTTGAGGAAATATCGTATTAATACGGATATACTTGCAAAATAGATAAAAATAGAGTAAATTTTGCATGAGTAGTCTTGTCAACAAAAGAATCAAATACAAGAGCTATTCCGTGGTTTTTAAATGAGGCATATATATAAGCAATGATTCAATTTGAAAGTACTATTATCTTTGCATAATATTGAAGATCCAGCTTGGGTGCAGAGGGAAGAACTTTTTTGTACTTTCATGCAAATATATACTGAATTTCTCAACACTATTCCAAAAAGGTAGGTTTGAAGACTGATGGAAATGCCTTAAACCCCAACTTTTTGCATAAAACTGAAGACTGTTTCTGATGTTTGAAAACAATTATTAGCAACTGTCTTCTACTCTTCAGTAAGCCATATTTCTAGGAACAGAAATTTTATAGTAAAATGTACATCCACACTGTGCGGGTGTAAATGACAAATTATTTTCTCCTCCCATCCTTCATTAAGGATAAAGATCATCTGGGGAAAAGAAATACTCAGATTTGCACCCTACCATTGATTTCATCATTGTAACTGGTACTCACCTTCATGTTTTGAGCTGATCCCTAAACTTTTATCTCATTTGGCTACGTTAACTTGAAACTTATGCAGAGGAAAATTGGTGTGCAATACAATTATATATGGTCTGGAAATGATGAAGGGGATCAGACACTGAATATTGTTTTCTAACAGGTAAATAAATCTCCCAATTTTCTTACTTAAGGGAAGACTTCATTGGAAGACTGTATACATTGGATTTTTGCCTTTTTATCTGATTTAAGAGTTGGTCTTTTCATAATTAGAAATAGAAGTGAGGGGTATATCCAAACAAATGAATCAGTAAAGCATCATCTACATAAGCTCAATTTTTAATACCTTGCAACATTTGGTCTTACATATCTAAGTTCCCCACTACCCACTATCAGCCTACATTTTAAATGCTGATGTACATTACAAAAAAAAAAAAGAGGAAAAATGAACAACATCTGGCAACCTTAACATTATTTATAAAACTGCATTAATACTCCACTCTGCTTAATTATTCCATAGCTGTATTAAAAATCCAAGGCCACAAGGAGAAAAATGTAATTTGTAGAAGAAAGCCCTGGTGCCTGTGCCATTTGTTCAATTTAGAAAAATATTTATTCATTAAGATATGTTAGCTTGCAACGCAGCGTGAGGCAATGTTCTGGAATATTATTCTGTCTTCACTTGTAGTGTTCAGGACACCATAGTACCTAAAACACTTCTACTTTTGGATAAAGATCTGGTTATGAAAGAATAGGAACATTGCTCTCATCAACTGTCCAACAACAATATGCTAAAACCTGTAATTGATAACAGCTAACATCATTAGAACATTAAAAACAACACATGTTTTTACACATGTAGAATTAAGGTTGGTTTTGGACACTTATCTGAGCCTGTAAACATTAATTTTCTTTTAGTAATGACTAAGTTATAATGATTACTCTTTCTAAAGTCACCCATATATAAAGATCATTTCCTAGCTGGATAAGTCCTCTGTCTTCTAAAAGCTTTCTCAAGGATAACTACATGCACCTCTGCTGTGCAAAACTGTTTATACAGTACCATGTGAATTAAGTTTATAGGAATGTTCATTATATTGTTAGAACTACATCATATTTCCTAAAAATTGCAATAGACCTGTAACGCTCCTAGATGCCCTTCACACAGCCTGGTTGGGATCAGAAATCACATTGCTGCCTTCTCAAAATATTTCAGTGGGAGTTGTGTGCCTCAAGGCTCAGAGGACTTTTCTGTAGGAAACTCTGTTGTAACACCTATATCAGAAAAGACAGCACAGGTTTATTGGCAGTATCCCAACTACTTTCCTAGGATGCTGAAAGAGGCGAGAATAAATTCTTTTGACACTGAACCCTCCAGGTTGTAGAAATGGTATACAAAGAAAAGTTACTTGGTGGGTTAACGAGATGCTAATGGCTATGGATAGGTATGCACAAGGTAGCAGGACGTGGAAGTGTTTTAGGAGATGGGACAAGGCCACAGAAGGAGAAAGAAATCTACTTTGGCTCTCTGCATTTAATTGGCACACAAGACTGTAACCCTGAAGAGCCCCAGACATGCTGTTAAGCAGCTACCTTCTGTGAAATCTGAGGCAGAAACAACCTCCTTTCACATTTTCCTCCCTGGAAGAATTCACTTAGTCTAGTCCAGTTTAAAGTTCTGGCTGTTACGTACCACAAACCCATGTTAAATCCAGCTACGCAGGCGATATCCTGGTTTACTTGGTGTCCTCTATTACCCTCTGTTTGCACTGACATTCCCAGGGACCATACCAAGACAACTTCATCACCACATCTCACATTTCAGAGGTTTTCAAGCTAGGAAAATGGTCTGTAACTTTTCAGAAATTCATTTTTCTTCTGAATAGCAACTCCAGTCATTGCTCGAGCCTATGCCTATTTCTTAAGGTAGATGTGACTGAGACAAGATAATGCCAACCCTTAAAGGAACTTTTCCCTGCAAGTAGATTTTAACACACTCTGTTGACTTTTATTCTGTTTTCCTCTAGCTCTAGTATGGTAACTGTGTCAATATGCAAATATGTTTTACATAAGGTTGCCTCTTGGGCTGGAAAAGCAGGATATCTGCATGTAAATGTTCATTAAAAAGAATCCAGTACAATATTTTAACATACATAAAAGGGAATCAGCCTCAAATACAAAAGTTAAAGCACTACATCTTGATGCTGAGAGCCCCATGTGGACTGCACCTCTCTCGTGCCTTTGAAATAAATACCCTTCTTCAAAAAAACTGAGGGAAAAACACATGAATAATACAACAATGTATAATACACAGTGCAGCAACGGAAAGTGCTATTATTAGTACTTCATAATCACTGTATTTTTCTGACACAACTGCACAGCTTCATTCTTGAAGGAATTATGACTCAAATTCTGTTCCAAACTACCACAGAAACCCAAACAAAAACACCAAGCAATTTGACAGTATTTTCACATGAGCCTACAGTATTCCACACCTGTGTTTGTGTGTTCCTTATTTAAACTGCTTTCTTCCTCGTACAGTGACATTCCTAGCACACCCTTACAACCCAAGGCTTATTTGCACTGCAAGTGTCAGTACCTACATTTATATTCCTATTGTCTAACCTTGTCCTTCCTTTGAAAAGTGTTTCCCTGTATGCGTCTGTGGGATTCATGAATCAGAAAATCATTATTTGCAGGGAACACATTGTTTCTGTGTTGAAGCAAGAAGTTGAAAGCACAGTGAGCCCTGTTACCATAAACATGAAAATTGGATTCCTCCCCTCCTCTGTAGCATCCTTGGCCTCCAGGAGGTTGTCATGGCTCAAGAGCACATCAGCGCCACAGGTATCTAACAGCCACCTTGTCAACATGTTTATTAATCCATTGTGATATCTGTGGTGCTCCCAACTTTGTATAACATTCAAATTACTGCTGCAGTCAGTTTATGTTACAAGTACATATATGCTGTAGTACTTATAAGGAAATATTTATTACTTCTATTGTATAAGGTAACTATTTGTCCAAAGCTGAGAATGAAAGGCAAAGAAGAAATGGAATACATAACACCTGTCTTTGAGTGGCACTGAGTTGAACATACTGGTCTTGCTCATTAAGAGTTTTACCATGTCATTTAGTCACAAGTTAGAAGTGGGAACACTGAAGAGCTAAAGTGGCCCAAGTGGCTTTTAGCAGCCACTTTGACCCAGACATCTCATGGAGCTGTTAGATGAGTGGGAAGACCACAAACCCAATGTTTTCCTGGGTACAAGGTCTGTAATTACATCCAACTTGTGTGTACAGTGGCGAAATGGCTGAGAAATACTTCACTATCTCCCCTGTACCAAGCACTCGTACAGAAACACTGACTGAGTCTGATTCTTGCTTTGCAAAGTACTAAGAGTCATTAAAACAAAAAGTGTTGCCGAGAGAAAGAGGAAGAAATAGCACACTTTTTCTTCAAGGAAACCAAAACCCATCTAGATCTACAAACTCATGACAATGCAGTGCTGTTTAAAAATTGTCAGTAAAGATACCTACAAAAACAAAAATGAAAGGGCTGAAGAAAACAGGTCTTTCTGGAGGACCACACAGGCTAGACTTAACTGTGCTGGAACCGGCTGGCCATTAACAACAGTAAATGCTGCACTAAGAAGCACCATCAATATAAATGCATGTGAACATAAAGGAGAGAGTTATCCTCAACCCCAGAAAAAACAAAGCACCCATATTCCTGTGGTCACAAGTAAATACCAGAAGCCCAGGAGCAGGATGATGAGGAGTAGCGCTCTCAGAGGATGCACCGCTGAGCTTTAAGCTGTGTGCTTGATCTCTGCACATCCTCGAGCACAAGCCAAACTCTCCCTGCAGCGTCACCGTACATATAGGTGGAGATCACCCATATAAAAAAAAAAAAAAAAGCACCCAAACACACAAAAAAAATTCTGGTATCAGAACCACAATTATAAAATAGATCAATATCTGCAGAACACTCGCTAGGACAAAGTGGGGAAAAGGGCCTGCTATTAAATGCCAATGCCAAGTGAATGGCAAATTAAACTTAACTTTCCTTCCAAGTTTTGCTTGCTTGGTTGGTTGGTTGGGTTTTGGATGAAATCATATACATAGGAAGCCGTCTGCCAGCTTAATTAGAATAAATAAAATAAAAATCTATGGTGCACTGATCAAACTGTTGTCCTCCTCACTAACCCAAATGTATTCATGACCCTGTTCATTATAACTATTTGATGCATCATTAAATAAGGAAAATAGCACTATATCATTAACATTTTCTTTAATCAGTGCACTTGGAATAGGATAATTCCAGATCTTCAACTATTGACCTTAACACAAACAGTTAAAGAGCCTATTGGCAAACTAGCAATCAATCAATTAAAAAACAGCAGAACACAGGAAAAAAAAAAGAAATGGAGATATTTACTTCTGAAAACACATGTAAAAATATGCGATATTTCTTTTAAATACCCAGATTTTGAAGTGTTTAACCACTCTAAAGAGCAGGGTATGAAACTGAATCTAATGCATAAAACTATGCATACAAACATAAATCTAGCTACAGACATTCGCTACATAACTTTGAATATAAAGTATATCAAGAAAGATCCCATATAAATAACAATGAATATCAGGAAAAAAGAAAATCACCGAACAGCCTTATTTGTTGTACTTGATAATGGAAAAAATCCTGAGGTCTTATATCTGAACTGCCTATTCAGGAATGAGACCTTCTTTGATAACGAATTTTTACTGACTGTTGAGAATAATCTTTCACGCGTGTGCTGTTTCACCATGAGCAGACATACCAGAAGTTGCACTTCATCTGTGTTCTGCAGAGTTACCATATGGCAATATTTCAGAGCCATTGGTAACTCAGAAACTGCAGCAAGATATTTTTTTTTTCCTGAGAGAAGACAGCAATCCAGGGCAGATGCTCAAATGGTGTTGATTGTCAGTAGAGTCATGAGGGTCTCCACCTGTTAAGGATCTGCCAACAGACATTTTTCAGCCCAGAAAGGTGATCAGAAAGAATGTCAGGCTTACAATGGGTACTTGTTTTCAAGTTGCTTTTACCATCATGGCAACACTAGACAGCATTAGAAACTCAATCATATTAAGAACAGAATTATTAAGGGAAAAATAATCCCAGTTTAGAAAGACAAGAAGTAATTTAGCACTTAAATTACAGGAAGGCAACAGTAAAAATGAACTTGGAAAAGGGAAAAAAAAAAAGTCTTGCAACAAAAAAGGTCTTTCTTAAAAAGGAAAATTAATTAGAAGCATATTAGGAAAAAAAAGGGGGCAGGGAAATGTTATTTCAAGCTGTCTGCCTTAACTTCAGCTTTAGTAGACTATAAAGTCTTTATTGCTTTATTATTAACTAAATCCAGTTCAAGCATATATTTAAGGTATGTGCAAATCAAACCATGGTATGCTATGAACGGCTGACTTGTGAACAGTCTAAAGCACAGAGAACAGACAATTTTTGGTAACGTACTTCCAAAACACGTCTGCCTCATGAGAACAACGTTTCAGCTTAGTTCATTTTACAACCAGTCTTTATACCCCACTCTCTTTTTAAATCAGTTCTCAGCATGGATGAAGTTGGGGTCTGGGTTTGTTGTTTTTTTTTCTGAAGAAGGAAACACTTCACAGTTCTAGCTGTACATTCCTTTGAGACTATTCTCTAACACAGTTTTTAGCCAAATAAAGTCACTTGAGAAGACTGGAGGAAACAAAGAATGACTTACCAGCATTAATAAATTTTAAATCACTTCACAAATGATGAGATACTGTATTAGGGGATAAGGGGTAAGTCACCTACCAATTAAGTGCATCCATTTAATAGCACAAAGCAGCCTCACACAACAATTTGTGGCATACAGTGAGGAATACAAAATCCAATTAAAATTTCAGGGGGAATTTAGCAGGGCAGAATTTAATTAGCAAAGATACAATTTTGCCAGGAGACTGTGGCTAACACCTGTTCTGAAGTGTAAAGTGACAAGGAATCTGTAGTAACAAACATTTGGGTCATAATTTATGTTACACTTGCTAGACAGCTCCTCTAGTCGCGTGTGGATCCTTGTTTCCCTCAGCCTGGGAGCAGCACTGCTTTCTGTTACCAGCGCTGCTTACCGGAGCCTCTGACTCATTCCAAACCCCTCATCCAACCCAAGCAATACCGTTGGAACACAGAAATACACTTACTTTCATATTTCTGCACGCAGTGTAAGTCCTACTTATTAGCATCTTTTACCCTCTCTCAGTGAAGAGCTACAGTGCTTCCTACAAGCTGTTGAGTGGCCATAGGGATGCAGCGGCTGTGCCTGCACCACATGGCAAGTGGGCAAGGAGGTGGTGTGAACCATCCTGAGGTCCTGTTCCCTTTGGCAGAAAACAGGGTCAAGCAGGCAGGGAGGGTGGTCAGTGAATGAAATGGGCTTTCTCCTACCTGAGAGGATGGGTAAGAGCGCCTTCTCAGCAGTGTGTGCAGAACCAAGAAGACTCAGTTCCATTGCACCTTTAAAGTTCACTTGAGCTTAGGTCTTCTTAAATCCCACTATTTATCTTTTGCATGCCCGAATTTGGAATGAGAACATTGATTTACTTACAGGTATCATTAGAACACCTCCTGAAATACAGATCACTAATTTTTGAAGTGTCCCCAACAGTAGAAATACTATGAACTGAAACAAATCACAAACTGAATCTTCTCCATGTTCTATATTTTTTTTTTTTTTACTTGCCTAGGAGAATGTTGGTATTTGCTTTGATATGTCCACAGAACCATACCCTTCGTTCACAATTCTGGAAGTGATATCTTGCAAAGTCTAGTAAGAGCATTGTGTCTATATGGGGTAAGCTGTTACAGTAACCAACATTGTGAATCAAAATCCAAATTCAACCCCACTATCTCAAATGATTGCAGTTAATATTTTTCCTCTACATCCACTGGCAACTTCATTAGCATTAACAGCAAGTCACTCAACTGCCTCACTGATGAAAAGATGAAGTCCCTGATTAAGCCATTCATTATATCCATCAGCATTATACTTCTGAGTTAAAACCCTATCCTATTAATGATGAAAGGAAAGGAACAGATATCAGAAACCCAGCATTAATGAACCCTACTGTTAGTAAATCCACATGTAGCTGCAGTGCAGGACAAATACAGCATCAAGATTAAAGCTTTGAGCTTTGATAATTACATAAATAATGAGAGAAAATAATTTTGAAAAACCTCACTTAGAAATTCTGGCAATGTCTTTCTAAGTGAAAATGCAAAGAGCATTTCAAAAATGTTCGTCTTCGCCTTGAGGCTGTCCTTTGAACAACAGAAATATGGAACACCATTACTTTAAATCTCATTTAACGTTTTTAACTTAATATTGAAAATATAACTTTTCATCATCAAATTAAGGTGTATGTTCTGTATTTCTTACAATTACAATTACTTGTATTGAAAAGAATTTTTTTTTTTTTTTTTTTTGTGATTTGGGAAACTGTGAATTAAGTCTATATATTAGTGATCCCCCAAATCAACTGCTACAAATTAAGGTTTTAGTACAAAATATATATATATTGAAAGATGGAAAAAAAAAAAAAAAAAGAGAGAAATTATGTGACCAGTTCAGCTGTCTATGGTTGAACGTGGCATTGCCAGATTACTAACCTCTCTTTTTTGGAAAAGTGGAAAGGGAGAAACATCTGGTACTAGGTAACATTTAGTTAAACCAGCTGTTTTAACTAAAATGTTTTCATTGCACAGAATAGCGCTACTGAAACAGAAAAGGATGATCATACTGCGTATCATGAGGAAGGACAGAAGTATTTAATCCTTCAACTGAAACGTACAAAGTGCCACATATTAATCATGACAGTGACAATTCAGTGAACATCTGTAGGGAAAAGTTTCATAATTATTCGGCGCACTGAGAAAACTTGAGGTGCTTTATATTCTCCTAGCAAACAAAAGGATACTGAAGATGTCAAACTATCTGGCTTTGCCATATACAAATTTATGCAGAATGCATTATGGTCTGACATTTTAATGGGAAAAGGTGCACACAGTGTCAAAGTGGAGTAAGAGTGACTATGGACAAGCCTGTCTATGGCACATCTTTGCCCTACTGTCTACAGTATGACACTAATAATAATAATTTTCGTAACCGCTTTCCTTGGTGGTATAAATAGGAAGAAATAATGCAATGAGAAAGAACACAAACAAACAGGCAGCAATAGAGGAAAATATTTGGAGTAACATATCTAGTTTGGGTGGAATACAAGCCATCACTGGTATAGATGATCTTGAGTGAAAACAAGAATGTTTTGCAAGTCCACCTCATAAACCCACCAAAACAATAGTATTTTCTGTAGTGGATTTATTAAATACATACAGCTTTAATAAATCTGATGTATTTTGTAAACATGTTTGCTTTTGTAAAGTTGCTTTCACACTGGCAGGAAATTCTCCAGGGCATGATGTCTGCTGTGTTAATGCTACTTGTTTGTGCACTGTGCATTTTCTTCCCACTCACTTCTTACCTAGAGCATTTGGTTACCCTAGCTCAGCTCCCAGTCAGCAAGTGACATTAATTATCTACTGGAAAGTGGCTGTGAGCTGTTGATTAAAGAAATGACTCAATTCCTGTGTGTGCACCTAGCATCAATCATAACCCGGCATCTGTACCAATCAGGTATTTTAATTCTTCCCACAACAGCACTGCTTTTAAATCTCTGCAAGATGTAGAAATAAACATTTTTAGGCGAATAAAATGTGACTTAAGATACCTTAAAGGGAGTTTCAGTTCTAAAAGCTTAATTGCTAAGGAACTTCTGACAAACAGGTGCTGAGATAGTATCTCAAAGGCTCTGTGGGGTATAATCTGCGAAGCACAGTCCCTAGGACAATGATCCCACCCTGAAACCTTTGCACTCCCCATCAGTCACAGTGAGAGCATATCCTCCATCTAAAATACAAAAGCAATGAAGGAAGAATGAGTGAAGCACTGTCAGGCTTTGAGTAAAGACAAGCATCTAGCACTGACAGTCCTTATTCTGAAAAGCTGCTCTCTATGCTTATTTTCCATTTGTCTGTTGCAGTTGCCCTCTTTTGCAAGTTGCAATTTTGAATCCAAGTTTGCTCCAAATCTATCTGACAAAAGGCACAATGGCTAAAGAGTTCCAGCACAGGTTTGAATCTCCACTTTCCATTATTGCCTTGTCCCCCACAGCAGCAGATTTAAGTCCATGTGATGCTGATCACTATAGTTATCCTTTCCACTGTGCTCCCACTCCGTAGCCACCTGGGTCACAAGTGCTGTGATAGTAAAACAAGACTAAGATTACTCTCGGTAACAGATATGAGAAATTCTGGTGTGTGCAGCACCCCTCTCTGTTCTGGGAGTTAACATGGCTGGGAACATACGTAGGTGCCATGGAAGACACGTGCTCCTTAGGCTGGGACTCATGGTCACGTGAAATCATTCACACATTTCACTGTGTAATGATCGAAGCGTAGCTACAGATTCATACAGGCATAACCAGAGAGAAACATATAATATATAAATAATATTTTTAAGCTAAAAGCAACTTCAAGGGGAAAGATAAGAACACACTAAATTTCCTTTCATCTAAGTTCAATGAATATAAAATCAAAATTCCTGGAAAATTCTCTCTCATCTAGTTAAATCTTTCTTATTTTAATAAATTATGTGTTTGTTTCATGCTTCCTGTCTTTGTTGAAAGATGGCCGGTGTTGATGCTACCTGTAAGTGAATTTTGTGCTTTTAATTGCACATAGCAACAGTAGCAAAATGCTAACACAATCTGCAAGTAGTTCACTTTGGCTGGTCAATTGTCTAAACAGCAAATAGATGTTTCTGTGGGAACACAAAAGAACATTCCAAGTCACACACAGAGATCACTCTCGACTTGATTTAGATACAAGGCACTACTTTATAGCTGAGCCTTTAAAGACAGCCCTTCCACCTCTTCCGCTGATCTTCTGTATGTTAACGTTCACAACTATAAACTAGATGTCTGTATTAGTACAGGTATCATTCGTCTGGTACTTCAAATAGGCAACTGATGCTTTAGAAGAAACAAAAATGCTACCTCATCTTACTTTATATACATATATGTAGATATATATACTCTACATATCTTTAACACAGACAAATGTAACGGATTTCAACTTACATATACATTTTTTTCCCAAAAGTATTTACAAATTCCTCGTTTTCTTAAGGTGTAACGAACCACAGAAATACATTAAAAGAATTTGCAGTCACTAAGAAATCAAGATTCCCCTACACTCACACCTCTCCCCTCCAGTCCTAATGATGTGTTTGAAAAAAACCCACAAACTCAATTAGAGTACTAATCCCAACTGTTTCTCTTCTGTCTAGGAATAACCACCACTAAGCTGGATCAGCTGTTACTGAAGATTGGAGAAGTCCTACCTCATTGGCATTTAGACAGCTTTGATCAATATGCAATGCTGAGAAGTTATTTTAACACATTATTTTTTCACATAATATTGTTCCTTCTTCCTCTGAATAATGAATTCTCTTAATAAGAAAAGGTTTATAACTGAAATGGGGCAAAGCAGCTGTAAGAAAATTGAAAAATGTGCAAGGAATATGCTTGCAGACATTACTTTGGCTTTATCCATCACATATTAAAGCAATAAAAAATGGATTGATTCACGATACAGCTATGCTGATCAGCACCCTCGTCCTTTTGCCTTTACTCTTGTGACTCTTAACGCCTGTGGCTTTCACACCGTGAAGCAGCCAGCTATACCAAATCTAGCCTTTCTCCGAAATTGTATTTAAGTATCACTGATCTGAACTAAATACGCTCTGCATGTGCCACGAAAAATGTAGGTAATAGCATAATCTCATCATTCAAATTTGTAACCCAGTGTCAAACAGAATACCTCACACAGCATCTTATCTCCTCCTATATCTTTAGTCCTGAATTTTCCCGACCTCACACCCCTGCTGTCAAAGTTTACACTACAGAAAAAGGAAAAAAACCCAAATCTCAAACAAAAAAAACAAAGCCCCAACAAACAGCTCTCAAATCCATCCTACCAACCAGATGAAAGCCCTGGCTGGTTGCAAACATGACAAAATAATTGCATCATCCGAACCAGCATGACCCTGTTACTCAAGTTTTGCTGAAAACTCTGACCTGAGGGTTCGTCACTGAAAAATTCCAGCTCCTCATGTCTACTTGAGCTCTGCTGCTATTAATAGCATGTGCAACATGGCTTATTCTCTCTCTGTCTGGGGATTTTTTGGTGGCTTTTTTAAAGTTCTACAAAGGAACACCTGTTTCCTCTGACAAACTTTTATTCTCATACTTGATAGTCTACAGTTTTAAAAGATATAAAATTCGATGTCCTTGTTGAAGATTGGTTGTGCCACTAAAGTAATATTTTTTTTCTCCTCATTGCACTCGCATTCTTATGTGCAAATGCCCTCAATATTCAAAGTGTTTGGTTTCAGTCAATGCCAATTTCCTCTGCAGCAAAAAATAAAACACACCAACTGAACCATTTCAGGTAGAAGGAGGCTGGCTTCTGAAAATTACACTCTTTTAACGAGCTAAATTCATAGTATTTCTCTGTTTTGTAAGGGAAAAAACAAAAGCATAGAGTCAAAGAAATAGAGAAAGGAGACTAAATCAGGAATTCATGCATATGTTATACAAATGCAATCAGATGAAATGCATTTAATCCCCTGGATTTCAAGATACCTGCTCTATTTTTCACATCTTGTTGACATTGAAAATCTGTTGATTACCTGAAATAATTCACTTTCTTTGAAAATACATAGATAAATAATACCAATTTCCTCTTTTTTTAGTGTTATATGTAAATACTGATAGGATATAAAAAACACTTTTTAAGGAAATTATCAAAAATATAATCTCTAAATTGTGTTCAAGCAGGACAGCATATAGATAGTAATTTTCAGGGAGACACAAATGAGATTAGTGTACTCATATACTGCCTAATACTATCAATTTCTGCTTGGAATCTGTAAGAAATGCAAGAAAAAATCATTGGAAAATTAATGTGTAACAGATTATGGTATTATCTTATTATGTGGTTTGCACTAATGGGACCAATCTGTATATGGCGTGCTTGCTCTTGGGGAATCATTAGATGCCTGAATCATAAAACATTATGCAAAAGAAGAGAAAAAGCTTTATGGAAACAGCTTTATATAAAGAGGTAATTAGATGTAAAGGGCATAATGATGATAGCAATTATTGCTGATAACCTGAAAACACAATGGACTTCAATAGTTACTCCACACTAGTTCCCTTCTCTATTAGAATCCACATTATATTTCAGCTTTACTTCTCTTACTATAAGAAGCTTCTTCCTAATGTTCTATACTACTAACAAACAAATCGTTCTACATTACAACAGTTTCCACTCTTACACTGGGTTTGTTAGCCAGAGAAACATTAATATAGTAGAAAAAGAAACTGTAGCACAGATAGATGTCACCACAGGTCACAGAAGTGACCAAATTAGCAGTAAAGGTGGAATCAAAGATCTGTTTCCCAGTCTGGTGCAGTCCCACACAAGACGCTCACCCTTACTGAGACGCAACTCTCATAAATGAGTTTTCTTTGAAAGTTACAAGATCTGCCAGCCTAGTAACAAAAATTGGTGACCCAATCCACAAAAAGAAACGCACCTTCTCTTACACCTTACAGCAGCACCCGTTACATGGGACCTTCCATCAGGCACAGGTCTCCAGGGGCTGGTGCCAGTGTGCACCACTGTGAAGTGGGTTACGCACCTGAGATGTCTTATATTTCCTGCTCCTTTTCCTTGTAATAATTCTACTCGTATCAATTAGCATTTAGTCACCAATTTCATCTACAAGATACAAATTTAGCCAAAGCAATACCACTCACACCAGCATGGCAAGTCACCAGGTTGGCTTGTAACCACACAGGAGTGAGCTGCAAAGTCTCTGCTCAACATGTAAGAAACAGTTGTGTGTGATGGGCTGTGTTTGATAGCCTGGAAATTAAAAAAATATCAAGGGGAAAGTGCATACAGTGTTAGAGACACTAAGCCTTGCTTCCATTGTTATGGTATTAGCTCCTCTAGCCTTGATGACCCATCATTCTAAAGATAACTTGGGAATTAAGACATTTTCTCTGAGAGAACTTAGAGATATAAATACTTATTAGAGAGGGTTTTTTCCTGCAGTATAAGATGACAGAAGTAGTACATTCTTTCAAATCATGTTCACACCTAACCAGAAACCATTCTCATCTTGAATAAAGTACCATGATTGAAACCTCTTAGGATTAAATTCAATTATATATTTATATAAAAGATGGGTACTCATGGGCAAGCATTAAGACCCATGGTCAGTTGTCCAGATTATAGAGTTGCTGTTTGGGTGTCAGGCACACATTCCATAGACACAGCAACTGAGGAGCTGAGGACATTTTCACCAGCAAAAGAAACAAGAGAGAATACACATTAAATATTGATAATGCAAAAACACAAAACTAACATACCGACAATTCTGTGGATATCACCAGTGCAATTTGGGCTAGAGACAGGTTTAGGATCCCTAACTTCAGATTCCTAATCTTGAGACTGAGACTAGACAACTAGGCTCCATCTGCAGAAACTGGGAGGAATTAACAACCTCCAGAAGTGTATTTATCCCCTCTTAAGACAGGTGTGACGATCTGATTTCTGGCAGATATACAACTTTCCCTTGGCAATACAAGGAGACCCAACAGTTTATTTAGCTGCATGCCCGACTTTTAGATCATTATCCTTGCGTGAGCTAAACCCTAACTCATCAGACCAATGCTACCCTGAAGCTGCTTTGTTATCGCTTTCAGCATCTGGAAGAGTTCAGCAGAATCACAAAGCAAAATGACACTCTCCTGAACTGAAAGTTATAATTGCTTTTAATATTAGTCTCCTATTATAAGGAAAAAAAGAGTCAAGAAATATTGTGCAGCCGCAGAGAAACCATAGTCATGAAACAATATGTTCAATTTCCCTGTGACACCATGCCATTTTTATAACTACTATAAACTGTGGACACTTATGGTCTCAAGAAATGTAAAGCATCACAGATGCCCCGATATATAGGGTATGCTGCTGGCACATTCCTGAACTACATTAAAAGGACTCATATCTTCAAACAGCTCTCTTCTCCAAATTACAGGAGGAATATAACATGGAGAATCCTAAATCCAGCAGTAGATCCCTGTAGCTGAACTTCATTACCTTAATTCACCGTACCGCATACTCATACTACGACACAGCCCGTAGTAAGGCAATCACGGCATTTTCCCCACACGACTCTCCCTACCACACAAAGCCAACAGCGCTTTCTTCTCTCAGATACAGAAAATATTCCAACAACTATAAGTAACGGTGTACATGGATATCCTTTGTTGCAACCTTGTCCTTTCATATTACCAAATCTACAAAACTGTGCATTGATTTCTTTCCTGCTACCATTAGTTTAAAAAAGAGAGAGAGCGAGAAAAAAGTAAGAATACATGAAAGAAGTGTAATATTCAGGTGCATATACCTTCCAGGGTATCCAGAAAATCACTCAGGACAAATGTGACCTGAATACATAGGCAGTAATACCTGTCGTCCTTATCCAATGGAACTATTCTTCCATAGCAACCAATACAAAGGATTGTATTTCCTCAATCCTCCCGTAACGTATTTAAAGTAATTATGAAATGCAAAACATAACTTTTGAAAAGAGGTAGGAATATGTCTATTTAGACAGCTCTAAGAGCAATCAGGATCAGGAGCACCTGATCATCTGTGAAGACTTCCAACTCCTCGCCCTAACAGCATCAGACCGATGACAACTTTCCCCCTTGGGCGCTGATGTTTCCCAGGTGCCGGAGCACACGCTGCAGCGCAACGGCTGTCCTGCCTCCCCAGAGAGCACCCAGACGGCTGGGACATGCCACCCCTCTGCTCTGCTTTGCGGCTGCTCACCCAGGAGACCTGCCGCGGGATGCCTCTTCATGTGCACCAACGCTGCCTTGCTGAGGCAGCTACCGCAGCAAAGGTCCTCCACCACAACATTAGCATGATCTTGTGAGAAAAAAAACGTTTAAGACATTTCTGCTCTCCTGTCCCAGTGATTAATTAATCAGTGTAAGCACAGCCACTGACATAAAGTATGCTATAAAGTATTCTAACTGCATCACATGTGGGATTTTAACAAAATCAGATACACTTTTATGGGGCATTACTGATACGTTACAGCTTGTCACATTAAAAATCACATTCATTGGAAAAATAGCTGAATTTACAAACCTTCCATAACACAGAAAAATATTTACACTTAGGACCAATAAGAATTATTAGAAACTCACTGTGACTCAAATATTCTTTCCACGTAATAGCACTTCTATAAAACCGAGTAGCACAGTAATCAACCCCCTAGTTTATAAACTGCAATGTGTTGAAATAAGTTCAGGATTTTTCTTCACCCTTACAGACAAGAGCCTTTTAAATTCCAGTTCCACTGGAAAAAACCTTCACTTGATTACTGCACTATGAAATTCTTTCCCTCAGAGCTTCCTCTGAACGAAGTTTTGTCTTCCACTTCAGCAAGTCAATTCGATGGTTGATATTGCATCTCTATCATGTCTCTTTGCTGGGCTACACACGCTAATGCCCCGAGCAGCAATCCATGATAACAGAAGACAGCAGCAACACAGATTTCCAGACAGCAGGCTGCCAGTCCTCAGCATACTCCAAACTAGATGCATCATTTCTCTTTTCATAAATGTATATGGAGGAAAAAGAAAGTTTTCTTTCCAGCACTGAGGCTTCTTGAGTAAAACTTGTTCTTTGCATTGTTCTAAAAGGACTGCAACTTTCATTATCCTAATAAATTAACAAGAAAAGACATCTCTGTTGCAATCGTGTTACATAAACATCTCACCAATAGAGATATATCATTAGATTATATTTTAAGCTCCCATATGTCACTAGAATTCATGTCGAAACCACCTTACAGTACAATCTTTATGACAGATTTCTGTGGATTAACCAGTTTCCAGTTTTCTCTGACATTTTGTTAAAACTTTAATACTCTAAGCACTGTTGTCTGACATGCTTTCTGCTACTACTTTTGCCAAGCATAAGCATATGTTACAACACAGTAAATGCTGCTCTTTGATTTATGTGTTTCAGCAAGAAAAATATTTTGCACCAATACTGCATATTGTTGTAAAAATACTAAGCTGAATAATACTTCATTTTATACACTTGTGACTTTGCTTCCACCTTTTGTTACCTTTATCACAATCTGTTCAGATAGAATATGCTAATAATATGAAACTCATTGACTGTTTAAATATGCCATCACTACCTTTCCCTGTCATAACAGAAACCTGCTAAGGTACATCACAGGAAAGACAACTCCTTATAACTAAGGAGCAGGACACAGTACCACACATAGCAGAGAGGAATAAAATGATGATGTTTGAAGACAGAAAACTGACAGTCTCTTTCTGCTTTCTGGGCATAGACCACAGATCACATATTATGCAAGTACACTGGCAGGGGAGACTCCTGGCATATCCACGTTTGAAGAAATTGTATTATTCTGTCTTCTTGCTGAAGGCTGAAATTTTTTCTTGAAAAATTTTAGGTTAAGAAAAATGATTCCCAGATCTGAAACCACGGATAATGAGAAACCACATGGCATAAAGAATCCAAAACTAGATTTCCGTTTTGTTCCTACGCGTTCATCTGAAAAATCCTGGAAATACTTGCTGCAATATGGCATCTTTAAATGATAAAGCATGGCATTGCCTCCCCTGCTGAGTCCGCTCTGTAAAGAGAAGTGGAACCATCACACCACCACTTCTTCTTGACACTGGTCTACTTTGGGATATTAGGACAAGCTATAACTAATACCCAATTCCCAGAAAAATGATGTCTATTAAACAGTAATATCAGAGGAAACTAAAAGAACATAAAAGGAAAAAACCTGATTTCCAGAGCAAAACACTGGAAGCAAAACAGAGTTCAGAAATATGTTAGCTCCTAAATAGCAACCCAGAACATTGCCAATTTTATGAACACCCAGAAGCCAGGAATACCGACAAACTGAAATTGCTCAAAAGCCAGCAATGCCACCATTCGCTCCAGAGGACAGTAAACAACAGCCTGCCAACACGCCGCATTTCCTGGATTGTAACTTCACATGTTTTTATGGGCTTTTTGTTTCACTGTCATAAGCAACAGAAACAATGAATAAAACAGGCACAGTACTGAAGCCAGATCATGTCTGCAGGTAGTAATTTCTCGCTTATAAAAAACCCCAACCCCAACCCCACAACCACAACCACTAGTATCCATTCTCTGTCTTTTAAGATATTTTCATAGCGCAGAAATTACACATGCAAGGTAACTGAGACATGACACCTACTTCCCATGGCTATCATAGAGGAAGACCCAACACAAATTTACAAAGTCAGAGCCTATAAAGCTCACCCTGTTCTGCAGCTGCAAATAATGAAAGGTGCTGTCTTTATGCCTACTTAAATACTACCCAATACGAACAGCAATATACTTGTTGTTTACTGATCCTTGTATGCATCTCAAGAAGAACTGTACACCATCACATGGAGAAAGCGTAGATGACTTTCTACTAGAAAATAAAACAACTTTTACTCTCTTGAGATCTGAAAAGGGAGAGGAGAATGTCAAAGAGCAGAGGGGAGCAAAGCAATGCTACAGGCTACAGTTAGAGATACTTATCCTAGCTCTGCTTCAGACTGGTAGGAGGGAAATGCAAACGCAGTCCTTCAGTAAGATGTCAACTTCTTGAACTGTTTGTCAAGCCTTACTTTTAGTTTTTAATCAAGTATTTATACCATGATAATTTCATGCCAGTGTACCCATCTGCCATTGTATCTGCAGGGTCAGGGGCAGCTGTCTTCACAGCTCCTGTCAAACAGGGGTTTTTTGCTTGTCTTGAAAGCCATCCTACAGGTGGGCTACAGTGGATGAAAGAGCCACAGTCTATCCTTGCACCTCACTGTGGTTAGCATTACATTTTCCCATTCCCACCACCTTCACTTTGAACTTCCACTGTTGCAGTTTAAGCTCATTACTTCTTGTACTAACCAACCCTAGAGAACAAATTATCCTCTTCCTTTTTGTGGTACATTTTGTGTAATCCTATCTCTTCCTTAGCTTTCTCTTTACCAGAACAACGCCCATTCAATCTTTCCTCTAAGTCACGTTTTCCAGGTCTTGGTTTAACTTCATCGCTATCTCTTAGATATTCTCTAATAGTCTCTATTGACACAAATCTTCCTTGAGGTGCAGTCCTGGGAAGGACATAGCCTCACCACCGAGTACTCGCCACTGTGGAATAGAATGGAAGAATTACTTCTGTTATTTTACAAATAAAAGTTATATTTAGAGACTTTGATGTCAGTCTTACCATTGTCACATCATGCAGGTGAGAAATGAGTATCACATTGCAATCCATGATCTCTCCCCAGGGTTGTTGGGTTTTATTTTGTTTTGATTCCCACACCTGTACCTGGACTGTTATCTACCTATCTCCCTGAACTGAGGTGCCATTCTTAGGTGTAAAAATTGCACTTTCATTTTTTCAGACCACCTCTCTAGCTAGACGAGAACCTTTAAAACCTAACTCTATCCTTTTAAGCTACTCAAATGTTTAGGCAAGTTTCATAATTTTTATATCACTAAATGAAAGCACTGAAGATGGACTTGATTCAAAATTGTTTCCTTCCAGTAAACTCAACAATCATGTTCTTCATGTTATTTTCCAAATGTGGTTTTCTCTAATCTGCATTTCCCTACCTTGTTTGTAAAACGTCATTTAATACAAAGTCAGGAATCCTTATTAATGTAAAAATATAGGACACACACTGCCTCCAGCAAACTACTCTGCTGTTCAGAAATGGTCCAGGCACCACCACATGGGACCCACTCATGAAAAGGAGTGTTAGGTTCAAAATGAAAAGACACAAATGGGAAATATTTGCATGGGGGCAGGGGTGGGGGGTGGGAAGATATATACAGCTGCCCAGCTTTGCAGACTATAGTTTTAAATATAATAACTGGGCAAATAATTCTGTTGCTCATTTAAAAACATTAACATTTCCAGCTCTTGCTGTGACTGCCTAGAGGTGATTTTTTCAGTGGAGACTGTGCCTCTAACGGTGCCACTGTGCTGGCAGCAGCCCCGAGGGCTCCTCAGTTGGCAGCAGAGGCTACAAGGTCTCACCGTGCTGCCAGCTTTGCAAATACTCTGTGCATGTTTTAGCAAAGAAGGTTTAGAATAAGGAGAGCAATCCCTTGTTGATTCTGACACACGAACTCGGGAAACCAAAACAGTAGGTTCAGCATGAAACCATCAGTAGTGAGAGAGATTCCACTCTCCACAACGTGGCAGGGTAGACGCGCAGACTGACTGCATCAACTCTTCATACCTGCGCCAGTGCCACTGAGCAGGTCTTACTGTTAAACACAGTAAGTAAAAATCTAGAAATATCTTTTCTGAGCAGGGCAGGCATTACTAATCCACTTAACAGAGGCACAGAGGGAAGCGCACGTATGCATTTAGTCCTACAAAGGAAAATGGTGACAGAAAACAAAGTAGAAAAAGACAAGGTCAATCAAAAAAATCCAAAGAGCCTAGAATTGCTTTTATGACCAATAAGGCAACTTACCAATTTTCTATAGGCAGACAACATTTCAGGAAAATGCCCAAGAAAAAGCTTCAGGTTTGGTCAAATGGCCATACCTCACAGGCCATTTAACATGGCTGCGGTCATGACACAGATCACAAGGATTTTAAGTAATCAGCATGTCTAGAAGTGTCATAGGAACCCGTGAATAGTCAATCTGGTTTACAACAGGTAAGAACTGCTAAGTGGGTGCTAGGCTACCGTCCTGACACTGTGGGGTTTATTACCAAATTATTAGGCTGTAAGTTCACAAGAATGTGGACTCTGTGGAGCTTTGAAAAACTCCAGATGCTTTAAGAATGAGCAGAATTTTACAGACACATGCAAGACTTTGCCCATTGCTCAAGAGGCCTGTGATAACCACAGCCTTCTTTTATATATATAAAAAACACAACAGTGGTCAAGTTATTTGTAGATTGAAGATTAAGAAACAAGAATGGATATTCTCAGAAAATCTGAGGTCCTAAGGCTGGTGCTTTGGGAATACTTTAATAGAAGAGATGGAAGAATTAAATTCAGTTTTCATTCTTTTTACATCGTCAGTCTTAAAAACTAAACTTGGGACCAGAGGAAAAAAACAACAGCTACAGTGGAGGGGAACCTCCTGTGGGCCACTGAAGCAGGGAAGCTCCATAACCTGCAGTAAGATCCTAAAACGCTTCTTCTGTGTGTAAAGAGCACAGCAATGAAGCATTAAGTGTAAGACAAAAACTGATAGAGTGAAATTCCTCCCTGTTACAGACAAATTATGACAGTACTGCTGACACAGGGCTCTCCTCTTGTTCACACAACCTGCCTCATGACCCTTTTTTCTCCTCAAATATTCCAAAGGGGAAACAGAAAACTCGTATTTTTAATTCTGGTTGAAAAAACTCTCCATTATAAAATATTTTATATATAACTTAGCTTCTTATATTTACTTCTAGCAAATTTAAATCATCAACACCAAGCATACATAATATTGGAACTGGCTGGGCTAGTTTTTTGGAAGATGCTACCTTTTCTTCATGTTCAGAAAAGGGAATACCATGTCAGGAATCATCTCCAATAGGCCACGTTTTGTTTCTTAAAATACCCTCAAAGTTACAGAACTTCCCCCCCCCGCCCCCCTCCCCCATTCTTTACTGTCATTAATTTTCAGAGAAGTCATACAGAGCATACAGATAGGTAAAAAATGGATGAAGAATGAACAATACCCCTGTCCTATAGATGAAATATTAAACCATTAGCAAGATTTATGGAAGCACAATCATGCTTTCATAAGCCAGCGTATCTATCCTTGCAAAACAGAAATTCCTGAGATATCTACCCGATCATACACATCCCAAGGTCTTTTTGCATTAACTTGAACGACTTAAAATGCAACAATACGGAATTGAGCTGCAGACACTCAGTAAATAATACCCAGTAATTCCCTATCAAAAATAAAGACAGAAATAAAGAGAACTTACATTATATTTAAATATGTTTAACTAAATTGTTACATTTATTCTGAAAAAAGAGACAAAATGGTTTCAAAATTAGTACTTATTTTTTGTTTGTCTTCCCTTAATTGTAATGCTGTATGGTCAAACGTGGTTATGTTGATCAGTTTAGAAATGTCAGTTAAGAAGGACCTGGCAGTGCATACACTGATGCCAAAGGTAGGAGACTACTCAGAGAGGCAGGCACAGGAGACAGGTCCCCCTTGAAGATGATAGGAAGCACCAAAACCTGCCCTGTCCAGATGGCAATTCAGAGCAGACTAACCTCGCAACTTTGGCATCTAACATTAGCCATCAAGAAGAGACTGCACAAATTCCTCTCTGAACAGTAAAAATCGCATTTAGCCACTCTATCCCACTGATGACAGCAGAATGCTTCTGCCGGTAAAACCCAGTGCACTGATGACATTTTCCCATTCTCATACAATAATCTGGACTACAAATGCATTTACTAAAGGCTCTGGGTATCACCACACATCAACAATAACACGTATTACAAGACAACAGCAACATTCAGGTCAAAAGAAGTACACACACTTCCAGACTACGTGTTCCATTTGCAACAGTGGTGTCTTTAGATGAGAACATCTTATTTTCTCTATCTTTAAATGGTGATGGCTTTTAGTCAGCTTTTATTTACACAGATTTTAATGGTAAGGGCTCTGCGTCTCTTTTTGCCATGAACTTCTCTGTCCGTATTGACCAGGAAACTACACTGGCATCAGCTGTTCCCATCACAAGCAAAATCAGAACAAGTTCCACATACATTGTGGGATGCACTGTAGAAAATAAGACCAAACTACTGCCAGATACTTCTTTTTGCAGACAGCTGCAATGCAGTGGACAGATACTAAGATAACCAAGGGTCTGAAAATAGTCCAGGTTAAAGCACACAGAGCTCCACATCAGCTCATCTGCCCTCCTCCAAGTCTGCAGGAACAGATGCATGCTATCTGCTAATCAGTGCAACTGATTCTGATATTTTGCTCAGATATTTTTACTGCATACTTTGATATTTTTATCATGACTGGCAAAACAATTTAGATAAGGAAAGATCTAACTAAAAGGCTTGCCTACTCATCATCCTCATAATTACTTAAGGCTTACATTTATCCTTCCTTTCAAAGCAGTTTGTAATCTATTCTGAATAACTCACCACGGATGGTAGTGCTCGAGCTGAGAGCTGAGCTTACTTCTTCAAAGGTCAGACATTCACAGAATAGCCAATATTCACAAGCAAATTAGGAAATTTGGAGACATATTTGTCATAACACAATGGTACGTCCTTAATAACAGCACCTAAACCAAGGTATTATCTCCTTTTTAACAGACCGAGCTCATTTTTGGCTGATCAAGTGGCCTCATGTGTTAACTCATGAACATGTGGAAACAACAGTGCTGTGTTTTCAGTCCCAGCTGGAGTCTCCCTAGTGAGCCTTGTTATACCTCCTGGCTAAAATACTTTCCACAATCATCCAGATCCCTGAAGGGAAACTCAAAACCAAAACACACAAAACAAGCAGCTGCTCTACGTTGCCTAAATCACTGTATTTAAGAAAAACACGCTGCATTCAACATCAAGGTATTTTCCCACTAAAAGCAAGTGATATCACAAAATTACATTGTTTCTATATAACCTGAGATCTTTCTCATCTCCAGAGCAGCCACATTAATATCCAGTGTTAATTCAAGATAACGCTTTTCTATTCCAAGAAGAAACAAACTTACAGAAATGGTCACAGGAGCTCAACTTGGTGCCAGGTGCTGGCTTATGCTCCAGCAGGAAAGACAAGTGCACCAGCCCTTATAACAAAGTTATTCCAACAGCAGATCTCATATCCAGAAGAAAAAAAAGAAAAGAAAAAAAAAAAGTACAGTACTCTTTATAAAGCAGAGACCGAAAAGCTGCTTAGAATATAGCACTGTTTCATTGGAAAATATCTCACAGGTACAACAATACAAAAAAGCATTTATTTTTTTTTTTTAATTAGCTAAGTAAGTTTTGCTGTATCTAGCCACCTACTTTACAGCATCCTCTTCATGCTCATTCTGTGAACCAGTGAGTTTATGCACTAAAGAGTGAGCAAAAGTGAGACTATGGCTGATTCTGTCTGACCACTAACAGCACAGAAAGCTCGACAGCAGGCATCTGCCCTTAAAGAAGTCAGACTGCCACGCGCAGGTTAATCAAACTAGTACTGTGTCTCAAAAAGAAGAAACACGATGATAAATTCCAGCACATCTCTCCTTGTAACATTTACTGTCATCAAATCTTACCTGAATTCAAGGCTAAGGTCACTTCATGCTAAAGGTAGTAAATCAGATACTAATGGTGCCCTATGTCCGCAACCAGATTTGAACAAAGTACTACACTGACGTTACTGAACCCAGTACTAAGCTCCAACGAGACCCTTGAGTACTGCCATATGATGAGACTAACGGTGTTTTCCTAATCTCATAGGCATCCTCTCAAATCAACCAAGAACATTCAGATGAAAGTATTGTTTTTACCATGACAGAGTCCATGAAAAAACATATACCCACATCGTGTGCCCAGCTCTTCTCTGGTTTGTCACCAGAGAGGATATCTCTCTGGACATTTAATAGTGGGCTTTCATTAAGTATACTAACCAAGAGAGATATTACAGCTGATTTCCTCTGCTTCCAAGATGAAACATGCAAAAAGTTTTAAGTTTCAAAGCCTGTGTCTGATACGTACCTTGTCTCGGTACTCCACCTTTGAAACCAGTAATTCTCAGAACCACACATGCTCCCTCCCCCCAACAGTATTTCACCTTCAGAATTAGTTTGTGACTCAAACTTGGTTTTGCTGAGTGTCAGGTGTAAAAAAGACAAAATTAACAGCGATCTTCCCATATGTGCTTCTGTAGAGAACAGTGCAAATTAACCATTCCTGTTCATCTGTGCTGATGAAACTACAACATGTTTCAGGAACCTACATGGTTAATTTTTCCTCTAAAAAATAGTACTATGACAACAATTCAAGAGATTAACTTTAAAGAGCATCTACAGGTTTTTTCCTACAACAACACCGCTACAGACTCTAACCTTTCTTATAAAGTTGTTAAATATTATTTAGATTAAGCTAAAAGTCTTTATTTCATTGTTATCTCTAGACTTTATTTAGCAAGATCTCTCTGTATCATGGGACAGTGGTTAAGACAGAACCAGTATTGGAGTATTTTTTAAAAAAATGCTTCAGGGAATACTTTTTATGCATTGGTTGGACCTTTCAGAGAATCTGAGAAACTCTCTGATCTTGCTTTCACTGAAATCAATTGGTGAAACATCATTTATTTCTTCATCATGTCAGGATATGCCAAAGTTCTTTTAACATTGCATCTGTAAAGGCCTCCTTCTGTCCTCTTTTGTTGGATGATTTCTTTTCTTTGCCTTACTGCTGAATGTCATTGACATCAAGTTTTCCAAGCAGTTATCTGAGTCACCTAAAACACTGGAATCTGAAATAAAACATTTAGTTTTCAATTTCAAACTCATCTGTTAAAATTATTTTCCTCCCACTGCAAAAGCTCAGGCAACCAACCCTGACCACATTCTTGGCCTATAGATACACCAACCTAGAGTGAATATATTCTGAATAGTCCAAATAAAAGTGGGAATCCTAATATTTGTAAGCATTGTCTATGTCTACGAGGAGATTTTTTTAAAGGCTGAGCTGGGACTTTGTCTCAGCAAGGGATCAAGTGTCATAAAACTTGTTTGACTAACATGGTATAGAAGATACAATTCAACCAGTCCTCAAGTGTCAGGAATCCAATTCTTCTGACCCCTTCTATCTCCACAGTAAATTGCTGACAAGCCTTACTAATGGTCTTTTAAAAGTAGAAAAGATCACATTGAAAATATTTTAACATAATAAGCCCTCAATTTGAGTTTGCAACACTACTGTGAGAGATTGTTGTACAGGATCCCTGTGAAACTGCTATTTGTATTTACAACACCCTACCTCAGGGCTGTATTGTTTCAGAACTTTGATGGAAATGGTGGATTAAAAATATGAAATACTGCTTATGGACAAAACCAGAACAAGTGCAAAATGGAACGGCAGCAGAATCGGGCTGACTGGTCATAAGAGTCAAAACATACCCTTGCTGGGATACGGCTGTAACAGAGGTGCAGATGAAGCACCCTGGCTCCAATTTTGAACGCTGATTCAGTGTTCCCAGAAGGCCAAAGCTCAAGTTTTAATCAGGCTAGAGAGCTCCCGGTAAAAGCAAGTCATTTTAAGATCTATTTTAAAATATGAGAACATGTTAAGATGCCTGTTCATATATGGCCATTAAAACTACAAAAATCATCCTTAAACAATAATTACATCAATTTATTTATAATCTGATGTTTGGTAAAATTACAACCATACCATTTGTAACAGGCATAATGACCCAATTTATCAAATATCTTTTTTTTAATTCAGTAAAGTCAAAAGCAAGTTGGCACCCAGCCACAGAACAAAGCGTCCCTGAGCACAGTTTCAAGGCCAATAAACATATGTAAATATGTGCAAATAGGAGCCCACTGTTCAGTTGCAAAAAGATGTGTCTTCAAAAAAAAGGTGACTAAAAGTCTGTACATGCATCACTGAGCAGCACAAATTGACAAGAATGTGCACAGTACAAATGCTACTTATATTCACATCACTTTCAAGATCTCCCATCCAAAATATTTTCTGGAAAATATTTTTTTATATATAAAACAATTTTTATCTATAATTTTTTACATTTTCTGTATGTAAAAACAGAAAAATCAGCTGCCAGGCATTCCAACCTTGCAGTCATCTTCTCTCAGCAGACTTCAAAAATTTCCCATGTTTTCTTGTGTTCAGAATTCCTTTATACTGATAATGAAACACACAGATACAACAGTTAAAAATGCTGGTTTATTTCTTTAAGAAAGCTAACACATTTAGCAAAGACCTTGGAATTTTATAATGAAAGTAAGTTTCCCAGACCCATACAATCAATTCCACAGTATTATCAGCGGCACACGAAGAGTCACTGTAAAAGAAAAAGAGAAGGCCATGCTGTACAGAGCACATGATAGGGTAAAGTGCAAATTTTGGACACAATGAGGTATAGGTTTTTCTGCCTTCGTGACAAAATGTAAAACCCACTTCTTTAATCCCATCTTCCCATAAATGAATAAAAATAGAGATAAGTAAAAGTTAATTCTTGGACAGCAAGAGAACAAATTTTGATAGGAACTTAGGTAGGTTTTGCAGGAGAAAAGTATCATGGATTTACCTAATAAGACTGACTCTTTCTGGACCTGCAGAATATTCTTGAAACCTGAAAGGAAAATAATACTCCAGTTGGTACATATGCACAGCACCACCAACACCAAGTATGCTACAGCAACATAAGCAACTTACAGTATAAATGCATTGCACTTCCAGCACTTTGATGCTCATCTGCTCCCCTGCACATTCATGTTAGCTGTATGTGGAAAACGAGAAGTTCCTTGGCATAGATACCATCCCCAGGACAATAATTCTGACTGAATGGAGAGTCACTGCTCATATTACTCATTTTGGCTCTGCAAAGAAAATAAGATAGAGAGGGACCATAGGTAAAAAGAAAAAGAATAATCTACTGTTGTGTTCTTTGCCCCTCTACAGAATTACCCCAAAACAGTGCTGGAACATGTCTCAGGTAACAGGTTACAAATGTCCAGACACAAAAAAACCAAAGGAATAAAAGCAAAATTCAGAAATAAAAATGGAACTTACCAGCATTTCAGTATCACTCAAGTTGGTCAGAACAGCCTTCCAGAAGCAAGCATTGAAGGGACTTGACCATTCCAGGCCGTGGTCAGAAGAAAGAAATTCCTGTTTTCTTGAAAAGCCCTTCATGTGCCCAGATGAGCTCTCACACAGCAAGATGCACGTGGCTGCTCTGCTTTTATGAAACCAGTTCTCATAGCAGCCCACAACAGGTCTTCCCCTTGAACAAAGCTTTGTTATTGAACACATAGTGACTTCTAATATATGTTGATCATCAATAAACTATTTCAGAAAGCAGGATAAAAGTGGTGATTTTACCAGAAAATTGTTGTATGGGGTTATGCAAAAAGCATGAAATACTTGGATAATAATCTTTCACACATCAATAAAGCACCTGGATTCAGCACAGCACTGGATTCCATTCACGACAGTTGCAGACTACTGGCATTACAAGTTGCTATTTCCAATGTTGCATAAGTCTTCTCTAGAGCACGGTACCTGTACACATAATGTCAAAGTGGAAAGGGATGTTCTTAGACATACGGCTGAATGCTGCCTTGCATCAACTCCTTGCTGTTTCCATTATGCTCCCCTGTTATGCAAGACCATTGCCTGGGCTGAGGCAATATCTCAAATTCTGGCTATGGTTACACATCATTCACAAGATGAGACAAGCTTGTATGGCAGAAGAGGCAAGTAGTGGATTGCGCTGCAATTGAAGAGTAGAGAAATATGACATACCACAAGTTCCAAAGCTGTAACCTAAATGAATACATTTCCAATGCATTCCTATAAAGCTGACTATTCATATCTGCACTCCAAGACAACTTACACATTGCACAGTTACAGAACACAGAGGATTGCTTGTTAGATCTGTAGAACAAGAAAGACGTTACCGAGCCAAACATAATGAAAATCCTTAGATCATTATCCAGGGGAAAAGGATCCTTACTTTGAGAGCTTTTAAATCTTAACAAGAGATTGAGAATGACAAGGTATAGAGACACTTCAGTCTATATGGTGGCAATATTATGTGTGTAACTGAGTCAAGAGATATGGATCAGATTATAGCACGGCAGATCATAAATGGAAGGAAAGATACATAGTTTAACTCATTAACTCAAAGTTGCCTTTGCCAAATTACAGGGCTACTTGTACAATATACTAATTAAATGTGAGCATTCTCATGATATTGTCATTCAGCTATATGACGTAATTATTTTACAATAGAAGTTGCACAGCGCTTACATCCTATTTCAGCTTAGTAACAGTAAATACTGATTTCCGAGGCAGATGCAGCATGCCAGGAAAGGATAAACCAGATACGCATGGCCCCTTTCCACAATTGCAACGAAACTTCTTCGCTGTTAGGAGGACTGGAACAGATTGCCTAGGGAGGTTTTGCACTCCCCATCCTTGGAGGTTTCCAAGACCAGACTGGACAAAGCCCTGAGCAATCTGACCACAGAGCTGACTCTCTTTTGGGCTGGTTAGACTACAGAACTCCAGAGGTCCCTTCCATCCTGAACTATTCTTCAAGTAGGCCTTGAAATATAAGCACATATTCATCATCTACTTGGTGACTTCTCTTCCCCTACATAGAAAGCAACACACCTAAATTATCATATAAGAACAACAACAAAATAACAACCTTTTATAAATATAACGTAACATAAATGATTAAGACTATGATCTTTACAATTTCTCTAAACTACTTAGATATCCCTTCCTTTATAAATGTTCTTTCATAAAACATATTTTGCGGATACTTAGAGCAATAACAGATTTATTTGCATTTAATTTTGACTCACAACAAATGCGCATCATGAGAAAAGTTATCCAAGAGCTACAATTTTTCATACATAAGAGATACAACTCCTGAATTTCCTTCCAAATACTTTGGGACCGTGTGTCAAATACATATTGAATACTATGAGTGGCATATGTAGAAAAATTTTCTTGTGTAGCAATCCTTTCATGACTTGCACACAAATGCAATGCCTCGGCAAATTTGCAATTGCATTTTCTCATATCAATTTTAGTAGCATTAGACTTCTAGAAGATGACAGCATCCCCTAACATTGCCAAAAGTTGGATAATACTGTAACTGATTTTTTTTTAAATTAATTACTACTGTTGTAAGCAATATTGACTCTGAACTCAACATACCGGTTTAAGACATAGGAAAACAGGACTGCATCCAGAAACAGAAAGTAGCTTACGCTTTCTAGACACAGGTGGAATTTGGACAGTCTGAGCTACCAGCACCAAATAACATGAGCAACTGAACAAAACTAACTTTGTTTCACAGAGCTCTCATCATTAGAAACATGCATTATAACAATCAAAGGAGTGAGAAGATAGTGATCTTCAACTTTGCCAATGCTTCTGCTAATTCAATTTCTTCTCTGTTATTCCAAAGTAAAATAATGTTTCCCAGGCTTCTCTACTTGAAAAGTCAACCCTTCTTCTACCCCAAACCAATGTCAAAATCAAAAGAAAAAATTATCTTATTCCCTCTGGCTCCTATTTGCTGAAACAAAAATGACGACTTTGTTTTCCCATTCAGTGACCAAAAATGAAATATTTTGCATTTGAGCATCAGCAAGAAAAGTAAAGGAAATTCAGAGTTTGGAAAAAACAAAACAAAAACACACAAACAAACAAACAAAAAAACCCCAACCAAAACCAAACAACTCTGCTGGAGAACACAAATATCTCTTCTTTTTAACAGGAGCCAGCGAGGTGGGTTAAGCTCACATTTGAGAGATTGAGCTCAATTCCAGCTCTAGAAAGTTAGGCTAAATGGAACAGTTATCAATGGAAAGTGATCCCTAACAGAGCACACTGCAAGTCTGGTCATGTGGCTTGTATTTCAAGTAGCAAATTCAATTCTCATCAAACAGAGGAGGAACCTGAATGAGCATTGCTACATCTGACACCACGTCTCTGCCTGCTGTCAGTGGGGAAAGAAGGGAGTGTTGGGTATGAGTCAATCCTGTTTTGGTGGTTGTTGTTGTTTTGTAAGCAAGCCAAAACTGCTTGTCAAATTTCAGCTGAACCCACAGTTTTATGATGACTCAAACATGCATTTTCTAGTCCTTCCCCCACAGAAGTAACTCAGCGTTAGCATAACTATTGGAATTGCTGTTATCAGTGGCCAAATGAAAACACAGATCATACTAAAAACAGACTCAAACAACTGCCTTCCTGTTCATAGATGTTTTTTACACTCATCTAAAATAAATAAATGAATAAATAAACTCTTTAAATGCATGTAATCTGATTTGATGAATGAAGGACCATTACAGTTACCCAAGAAAAATACTTCTCCTTGCTGAAACATCCTGACGAGCAAAAGAGCACCTGAAGCCACATATAGTCCTTCTTATTATTTAAATGCCAAAAGCTAAGGTATCCAGGCAGTTGTTTGTCTTGGCCCTTAACATTTGAGATAAATAGTTAATAAACTATTTTTCAAGATAAAAGGCCTTAACATTTTGAACTATTCCCTTGGGGGAGAACCATCAAACAAATGGGTTTTGGCCATCAGCTACATCTTGATGAGTTTCTCAACTGACTGCTCTTCGGTTCTTTGTCTTCAAATGACATCAGGAACTGCATATAATTTGATTAATGGGCAAAAGGTGAATCAATGGAATATATTTGGCTGTCTCACAATGAAAATGAATTGATACTTATTTCCTGTAAAACAGTGAGAGAGATGCTGAAAAAGCTCAACCCCCACGAAAAACTATCTTTGGAAATCAAATGACTGTAGAAACATATTTCAATTCTTTCCACAGGTATGCGATCACTGTGAGAAAATCAGGCTTTGTTGGCCTCTAAAGCATAAGACCTGAGGTCAAGCAATTCCAGCAGCTGACAAATATTGCTATTTCATAAAAGCTGTACCATGTCGAAGAAATTCTTACATTTTGAAAAATAAAATTTTACTGAAGTAAAATGATACTATGGATGATAAGCCATTATCAGCTTTCAGTGTTACTCCCATCACTTACAACAATGTAAAAAAAAATAATTAAAAGAACGTAACTTTTAAAAGTTTCTCTTTTGTTTTAAATCCCTCCTCTCATTTTGACCTACTTTCAAAAGACAACTTTAGAACTAAGATTTGGGCACAGTAAGTTCACTCAGTAATTCTGTTTTTCCTTGAGAAAAGAAAGGCTGGTTTTATGTCCTCAAAGGAAAAACAATTTTAGCTTTTTCTCCTCTGAAATCCATAGTGTATAGGAATTGCAAAGTGAAGGAGTATTTCTCTTAATCTCTGAATGAAGTAAAATGTCAAGTTACGTGGACGTGGGGAAAGAAACCACCATGGATTATTTATTTATTAATATAGAAATTTCTATATTCAAAGTCTCCTGGTATGTACAGGAAGTTATATAAATTGCCATGAAGTGTTTTACACTTGTAATGAGACATGGATTTAATTGAATAAAACTCAATATATATTGTCAAAAAAATAGTTTTTTAAAAAGCACCAGATAATCTCTTAGACTAAAATACATTTGAAGTTTGCTCCTCACAGAAGGCCTGATGGATATTCTCAGGTCATAAACTGGACACATCAAAATTAAAAAAAGCTTGAAAACTGGAAGCAGACTTAGCACTGCATACGAATGCTGAAACATTTCACTCTTCCACAAAAAATAATGTAGGAATTTTGCATCACCATTCTATCTGCAAGTGAGACAACTGCCACGTACAAGTGTTTTTGACAGAGGTTGGAGTAAATGCATTATTTAAAGATAGCGCTTTGTTATTTAGCTCATTTCACTAAATCTTGAATAAACCTTTGTTTAGCATTAAACTTGGCAACCCAAGCAAGCCATGCATTACAGAGAAGCCAGACACTGTATGTCAATAATGGGTTTGTTGGTTAAAAAAGAGAAAGGAGGTGGCAAAGGGTTATTCTCACATCCCACTGCAAAGTCAGGTATGTTAGCTCTTATGAATCCAATGCAAATAAACCTCACAAGAGTCCATAAAAGCTGCAACATAACCTACAGCTGTCACAGTAACAGAAAAAAAGTATGACAAATTAATGTGTCAATGGGCTAAACTCAAGAAGTAGTGCCACCGCAACCCAGTGATCAGAAAATTGCTGGTATCGCCACTTCAGAACAATGGCTACTTATTACCAGCAACAGCCTCTGATGCAATGCGACCTCTCCTTGGCAGGGAGACAATGCACGCCAGCACTGAGCCTATTTTTTCTGTCCCTTTGGGAGATCTATGTAGTTTCAACCGTGATTGTACAGTTAATAATGATTGAGTCCAACACTGAGAAGCACCAGGCAGCAGGTGAAAAATCACAGGTGAGCAAGCTACTACTCAGCTAAAAGCAATCCCGCTTGTGCCTAAAGCAAAATAGGAGAACTTGGCAGAACAATGAATATTACTTGTAGACTCCAATTACAACAAAGATTCTGCCTAAATTGCGTACTGAATGAATCAAGGCTTTAAACCTTTTTAAGTACAGCAAACTTCAAAGAAGAACATAAGTACTGCAAGGACAATAATAAAAATAAACTATAATCTCAGATCGCATTCTACACAGACCTAAGATACGTAACAGTATCATAGATGTCCTTTCCAATAACACAAATACTTCTTTTTTTCAAAGGAATTACCAATTACAAGGAGCTTGAAAAGAATACTAGACCTACAGAAAAATATTTGCATAAATTATGAGAAGCTATAACAGAAATCCTACTAATCAGTTTAGTGTTAAAAAAAGAAAAGTGAATACTTAACTCATAAAATTCATACCTTTTTGAAACTGCACTGTAAAGCTCCAGCCCATCAGCTTTCCACACTTCCACAATTTATTGCATATAAGATCATCAGAGTATTTTTTAGAAACATATTCTTTGCTTTTGGAGTGCATCTTTCTACAGCATCAAAGATGCCTTCATGGACATTTAGGTTTTCCCCAAACCTTTAGGCAAATGAAAATGGTGCTTTCTGAATATGGACCCTTTGAAGTGGGCCCTTTTTGTTTCCAATAATCCCTTGATAAAAGGCAGGGTTACGTATAATAAGGACAGATGCACCCTAGCTCAGACTGGATATAAAAGGCAAAATGGTTTAGAGGTTTTAAAACCATTTGCAATTTTATGATTCTATATATTCTCCATATTCAACTAGAATGATTAAAAAAAAATGAGCTTCAAGCTATGAATTTCTCTGTGGAAATCTACATTCCCTATATTGTCTGGTGCTGATAAACAAAGATTGGAAAATAGTATCTTGGATTTCCTTTTAAATTTAACTCTAGGTTGCTTCAAAGCATTAAGAAGCTGTTGCAGAACTTCTGTATAATTCTTTGTTCATTTGCAAACAGTACATCGTCTTGTGTTATGAGACCTTCCAAGACGCAGATTGCTGCAAAGATGCACTGATAGAAAGAAAATAAGAAATACACTTCCTTCTTGCCTACCTGTAGGGTAATATACTTGGATGCTACTTGAGTTCCATCCCAAAAGCCTTACCAAAGTCCCCAGCTGAGGGGAGGGGTGGGGGGTGTCTGTTACAAAAACCTTACGAACACTGGTTCGCTTGTACACAACCCACCCTGATCGTATGCGCTGAGAGTCTCAATTTCCTTCCCCATTTCAGACTAGCCAGAAGAATCATCTACTGTTGGGGTTTTTTTAGCTCTTACCAAATCATCCTATCTACACACTGAAGAGGAGTCAAGGATTTCCTGTTCATTGCCAGCGTGCATTATGCCACTGAAATTAGACCTCTTCTTTTCTTGACATACTTGAGATGAAATCACTAAGGACAAATCAAGAACGAAGTACCTGTCCCAGAGAAGCCACATTATAAGCTGATGTTGCTGAAACGGACAGAATGTGGGTACAGGGGTGGAATTCATCAATGTCTGTTAAACAAGCAGCTACATCCTCCCCCCCACAACGTGCTGTACAGGTTGGATTGTCACAGAATCCAAAATAAGAAATACAAGCATATAGATGATGAACAAGGAGGAAGAAGAGGCACTTTGATAAGGTCAACATCCACTGATAGAGGAACGTCCTTCCTGTACGAGGGCCACTATGCAAAACAGACTTGGCTAAAGGGACAAAGGGGACAGGACATATGCTAATGGAAAGAAAAAGAAAATATTAAAAAAATGAACCACTATTAAGATTCTAACCTTCAGTGGCCCAAAAGTCATGTATTTAGCTTTCCACTTACTGTGCAACTGTTGGAAGTGGCACATTCCCATGGTATTCTCCTGTGCTGAACACCCCACTCCCCGGGGCTCAGCAGAGTCTCTTGCCTGGCATCAAGCACGTTTGCCTCTAACCCAGAAAAGCCTCGCCTGGGCACTCCTGGAGTTCTACCATTTGTCCTGGGTGACCTGATTATAGCTTTGATCGATGGCCAGAGCAGCCATCTGCAAAGTACTCAAGGCTCCAGCAAAAGGTATCTTTGATTTCTTTTCAGTGCCTTAAACGCACTTGTGAAGTCACCTTGAGCACACAAAGATGATTTCTGTTTCTCTTGTTGATGAGCTTTCAGATGATCTGATTAGAAAGCGTTTGATACTGGGCTGCACTGCCACTGGGAGGAATGACATTCGCTCGCCTCTGTTCTTTCTGGCTTTTTCTAGATTTTGTTATCGAATGGAAGATTTACCTTATCTTAGTGTGCTTCTGTGACTTTTTTGTCATGAAACAAAAAAAAACCCAACAACAACAAAAAATCTAATGATTTCTGATCCAAACACCCCAGGCTGTTATATAAATGAAACATCCTGCAAACAATTATTTCTCATTCATCAGCAAAGCAGACCTTCCTCCCCGTCTGTGCATGCTGTTCTGACTCTGCCCTTTTTCCCTGGTCAGTGCAGCTGAGTGACAAACTGCCTGTTTGCTGAGGCTTCAGACCGCACGCCCTGATGCGCTGGTTTGAACACCACATCTTTAATACACTATGGAAAATGTTTCTGAGAATATGCTTCTAAGGAGAAACTCAGTGCTTTCTTGTTTGTTCCACAGCAACAAAGAAATGGGGGGGGGGGGGGGGGGAGGGGAATAAAAAAATCACTGTCACAAGGCAGGCAGTTTCTGAATTATACCTCAGTATGACATAAATACAGCTATGCCAAACACATTAAGAAATGAGAAAAGAAGGAACTAAAGTAAATTTTTGTCTTTATGTGACACCACATAATTGAACGGGACAAAGATCCAAATGTCCCAGATGAATCTTGAATGATTACACTTAGAAATATTGAAAATAATCACAGTCATTTTTCTCTGTTATGCTAGAGGGTGTGCAATACAATATTTTATTTGTTTGAATATGATGTATTCTTCAAACTCCCCTGCACATTTGCCTTTGAGCTCCCACTAGTCTTGTGGTTGATTAGCTAGGATATTCCTTTCAACAGTTACAACTCCAGAGAGGCAGGAAACAGCAGAGAAATAAAATTATTCTACAGCATCATCAGAAACTCAGCAATGCATACTGCAGTGGCAGAGGCAGGGAGCAGAAAGGAGAGGCATTTTACTGAGTCAAGTCAATATTCAACTGAAAAGGAAAAAGCTCTCTGTTGCCTGCAAGTTGGGAAACTAAGAACTGAATACGCAGGAAAACTGATTTCCCTCTGGTGTTATAACCCTGCTATTGAGCGTGTTGGGAAATAAAAAAAAGAGAGAAGTAGAATAGCTCAGATTAGATGCCCTTGGAAAAGATGGCCTACAGGTTTAGAAGCATCATCGCAACACTGAGCATTCAACACAATTCTGCCCTTTAAAGATGAGCAAAGCAAAAAATGATCAGGGCTGTAACTAGCTATACATGAAAAAAAAAAAAAAAAAAAGGATTTCTGTTCTCAGAACTGATACTCTTTAAACTAATAGGGAATAGTCCTCTCTTACTCTTTCAGCATCTAATCTCATTAATACTGCCTTAAATTGAAGTAGGAAAAATGCTGTCTCTTGTATCTTAATAAATGATACCACCTCTCCAATTTAATTTTTTATATTTTACATACAACACTTTTTCACCATAATGTCTAATTTATCTTGAAAATTAATCTAGATTTATGTAAACCTAGACTAACAAAAATTTGATAGTGGTCACCTTTCAGTAAACACAATGACACATAGAGAACAGTAACCCAGGCAGCTAAAAGCCAATCAACTCCGGTATCAGTAACAGGATGAGACGGGGAAAGGAAGGAAGAAGCTGAGAAAGACTAGAAGAATACAGGAAATGGCAACATGTATGGAAATGGGATAAAAATCTATCATTACTTAACTTGAAGGATCTGGCTAGACAACAGCTCCTTTTTTAAACAAAGTGTACCTAATCTAGGCTTTATTATAACATTTGATATAGGGCTATCTGAGAACAATTAGCGAAGATATATAAAAGGTTTGCAGGAAATTGTATTGCACTGCAAGTATAGATCACGCTCAGCACAGAGAATTATTATAAGCAAAGGTCTTCCTTCTTGGCATTAATATTCTTTGGTATTTGTATGTTAATGAAATTTCTACTGAAATAAAATCTGCAAGCACTGTTAAGACAAAGTATGATCAGAACAAATATAGCAAGAACTGGATAACCTTGAGGACAGTAGCAATATTAAGAACATTGATTTATGTGAATGAAGAGTGTTACGAAATGTCAAGTCATGTATTCTTAGTACTATGCAAAAGAAAAAAACCAAAACAAACCACCACCACACAACTCCTGAAAGCTAGAACCCACTGCTGGAAAATGAGTGAGGAAGGCAAAGACTTTGCTGTACTGTTCCAGGAAAGAATATTATCTGTGAAGGTTATGCAGTTGTGAAGGCAGGCAAAAGGTGACTCTTGGAAAAAGGGCAGCATTAATGCTATAGTTTACTAAAGATTTCATCTGGGATACTGTTTATGGTATTAGTTATTCCTAATGAAGAACTAGCATTAGCTAGTTCTACATTTCTCTTAACATACTCTTGTATGGGAAAGCTAGAAGAGACTGGCATATTCAGTTTCCTGAAATGAAGCCTACGAGAAACTAGGACTGCTTTCTTTAAACATATTATGAAGGTCCCAGCAAGGCTGGGGAATACATTGAACTAAAAAAAAAAAAAAAAAAAAAATTGTTGACACAAGCAGCAAGTATAATTTCATGCCTTCATGGCCATGAAAACACTTGGGGTAGAATTTAGAGAATTTCTAACCATCACAAGAGCGCTGTGGTGAAACAGACATCCAACAGGATCAGCAGGGCAAGGAACCAACCCACTTTTAGCACGCAGCTTAATAAGTTGAAGGAAGCGATTACGACTTGAGTATCTGCACTGAACAACTTAGAAATTCACTTTCAATCTCATTCACTCTACCGATCTGCCTAGCAGCATTTTTCTGTGAAGTGATTCATAAAGATTAGACAGACTCAGGAGTTTTACCTGAACAGAATGACATATATAAAGAGCAATAATTTTCTAAAGCAGAATTCAAGTGCTTCAAAACACAGTTCAAGTATTACTTCTATGCACATTCTTTAATGGCCTTTGTTACTGCCAAGAAAGATAGGCTACATACAGTATTCTGATTTAAATCCATTTTACTTTTGTGATGCTACAACAGAGCTAATACATCCACAAAGGAGCTCTCCTACAAGCTACTAACCACTATGGTAAATTAACTCCTACCCTTTCTATGACACAATGAGTACTGTGTTCTTCATAGTAAGCGGAACAACAATTTTGAAAGCTCATTACCCTGTTTTCAAGGCCTGCTTCTTGAACGATAACAGATCTGGCTTCAAACTTCACATTAGATGAAAGGGAAATTTCAACCTAGAGGTCCCACATTCTAAGCCTGAATGAGAACAAGTGCTCTCATTGAAAAGCAGGAACATAATTTAATTTTCAGTTTTTCATAAGGACTGACCTAGGAAGTATTTCCCGGCAATATTTCCCAGAGTGGGTCCTGCAAGAATGACAAGGCAGGGGCTATCTAGTTTGTGAATCCCAAGAAGACTCAGGCATTTCAGCAATGCAGAGACATAGCAAGACATTGCTGGTTGTTTAAACAATGCTGTAAACAGAGAGAAAGGATGCCCCCTGACTCTCCAGCTTTCTACCTTACACACACAATCGGGAAAAAAAAAATATTCAGGGCTGTGCTACAACAACAATTAAAAGACTCCAGCATAGCAAACCACATTATCAATAAAAATCTCTATAAACCCGAATACAGTTTTACCAGTAGCTCGCACATTAAAATCAGCCTCCTATACTGCTAAAAGGCTGCAGGTATGAAATTTTGAATCAAGTGTTATCAACAGAGATTCTATTACGAACTGGGGAAAAAAAAGAAACACAAAAACCCAGACCCGAGATTTCATTAATTCTCAAAAGAGTGAAGTCCATCACCACATTTGCTGCTTGTGTATTTCAGCATACAAGAGGGGTGAACTTTAATGATAAGGACTCATTTTGTTTACTTTATGCATGTAAATTATTTCAGACAGCAGTGTCACAAGTTTAATTCAGGAAAGGATTTTGGCATATCTTTAAATTACACTAAAATGAATGAAACCTGGGCACAAATGTAAAGCATATTTTTAAATGGTTTCTGGAACAGGAGAAGGAAGCTCAGCTGTAGCAAGTTCTTAGCAGACTGTAGCACAAGCTACTGTCATTTTGTACTTCAGTGCACACAGAAATCCCACATAATCTTTTATAATACAGAAGTTACTTAAAAAATACACATACTTTTGTGTACTGTATCTTAAACCATGCCATTAATTTCCATTTTTCTTGCCAGTCAACTTAATACACCCCAGCTGAGTTACCTATGGTTCTCCTGAAAAAGGAGATTTATCTTGAGAGTGCTGATACTGTCTTAGAGTGCCAAATAATGCGTGCTTACAATATTGTCTTTGTAACAGTGATCATGATTTTTTTTTTTCCTCTGATGTACTTAGATTCCCTAAAGATTTTTCACTGAAAAGATACCTAAAATTTATTTCACAAGTTTTATCTACATAGAAAGTTTGATAGAGACACCAGCCATTAAATCAGGAGATATATAACAGACAGCGTTGCATAAGCTGAAAGTTTAACTACAGCAGAGGGGTTAGGAAAAAAAAAAAACCACAAAACACCTATTTCAAGGACAATTCTAACCCTTTGCTGTCATTTATAAATGGAAACAAGCTGTCACACAATTCAGCAGTAAAGGAGGATAAAGAACTGATAATAATCCTCATGCTCATCACATGAACTCCAACAAGGCATTTGAACGAGACATTTAAAGCTGTAAATTGTCCATCAAAACACAGAATAACTTTTGCTAATCCTGTGCCACAAATTACTAATCCATCTGGAAAGCTTTTTTTTGCATGTGTTTACAAGGGTCTAAATGTCGTCGGACAGAAAGACAACTAGGTTAGTAGCATGTTAAAAATAAATAAATAAAAAAGAGGACAGAAATAAAAACTCTGAAACAGTTGACCACAGAATAAGTAGGATTTGCAGAAGTACTTACAGCTTTCAATCTCCAGTGTGCAGTTCTGCTCATCCAGCGGATATCTCCGTAGGTCCATCATACAAGCAGCTGTTGTGGTAATTCTAGGAAGGAAACAGAAAAGCTGGTTCATGTGTCTGGTTCAAATCTTTCCTTGATCGCACACAGCTGAAACACAAGAAATGTGTTTCTACACAACTGATGCTCTTGCCTATTTTTGCTGAAATACCGTGTCTGCTGCTTACTTGTAACTAACGCTGTTCTGAGAAGGTTATACCAGTCTGGTGGGCGAGCAGAGAGCTTCCCCTTTACGTGCCATTATCACAGTACTGTAAGCTTTAATAATCATCAACCAATTTATCCTGACAAAATTAAATATGAAGTAGGATAGCAGTATTTCCTTAATTTTATAGTGGAGGACTTCAAGCCAAAAAAGAAAGGCTCAAAGAAAGGTGGCAGAGGAGGCCTAAAGAGGAACAGAGAAAGACACATACTTCACATCCTGGGTTAATACACCAATCCGTTAATGAAACTTAATTCTTCTTTCTTCTGTTTAATAGTGCTTTGTAAATGAAGTATTATTTTATCTTCATGTTAGAAAGTGAGGATTTCCAGGACCCTTTTCACAAAACATTTAGACCATATTTGCGCCTCCAGATTTCACCGAACCTCCTAACGTTAATATGTCAGGTGTGCCTCTTAGACGTTGACAGAAACATCTGTACCATCAATAAATCTTTTGCTGATAGACCTCATGACGGTATGTGACCCTGAGCAGAATATGACCAAGGCACAATTCTCAGTAGCATTTTATTAACTGTGTTCTCATCAAGTCTTCTTAACGTGTAGACAAAAACCAATTCTTAATCCTCCCTCCCCTCCACCACCCTGAGAGCATGCTATATAACCCTTTAGTAATTAAAAAATATTACCATTTGGAACCTGCCAACACTCAAATTAGTATGCCCTGCATATACTCCACACAGGGCCAGGTATGGATGTAGTGCAGATGCAGAGAGGTTTCTAGACTTTCTTCTCCCCCCTGCACCTGGTAAGAGCCTTTCTCCTACAGCTACTAGAGCCTGGTGGTTTATATTGACTCCTCAGAGAAACAAAGATTTTCTCCTGTGTGTTAAGTACAGCTGACCGGCCAACTGCATCTGGGGAATCTGCTTCCACACCAAGTAGAAAAATGAGAGCATTGCACAGCAGCCCACTGTACGAGTTTTCTTCAGGCTGAAGGCTGACCAAATGATTTAGCTCAAATCATCAAACCCAAGATGATGTGGGTGTGCATCCAAAATGGGACCCAAGTGGAAAGACGGAGTGCCTACAGGACATGCAGGCACCGTTTGACCTGGCAGGATCAGCTGCTACATCGTTCCAGGGTATTCGTGACAGACCATATGACCAACAGTTTTCTTCTCAAAATCCTGTCCCCCTGTTTGAGTTTCATAGTAGGTATTTAGACTGTTCTATAACTATTTTAAAAACTTCTTTTAAATTCTTCAGCCTGACAAACAAAGAGGTCTTTCATTTGATGGACCTCCTTTATTTCTCCTTAAATACCTAATAAGAGCTTGTGAGAAGCAGAAAACTAGAGTTGCCCGAGAGGCTCAAAATTCACTCAACATTGACTCCAGCAATTCCTTCTGCAAGGCACTTCAGAAGCGTTGAAGCTATACAATCTTTTCCTTAGTATCCTTACTGTCCTAACAACACTTTACTGTCATTTCCAGAAAAAAAGAAGAAGAAAAAATATCCCTGTAAATTAAAAGAGAAAAAAAGTAGGGGCAAGTTATTAATATAAACACATAGTAACTCCAACCTCTATCTCATCAGTCTAGACAAGATCCCTCAATTTTACATTTTGACCATTCATATGTATTGGGCTTTCAGAGGAAAGAAACACCTTTTGCCACTAAGTTTCTCTTCAATCACTACATGGGTACTCACAGAATTGCTTTTGAAAATACATTGTTTTCAATGAGTGTGGATCACCACAGATGCTTCAAAAGGAAGCTTCCTGGAGTAGAAAAAAGCAGGGGAAAAGAATCCTTTGGCTCCCCTCAATGGAAGTCTTCCAGCTTTTAATAAACCAAACTGCTCAGGAATACATGTTTGTTGATAGCAAATGCAAAGGGAGCAAGCAGCAGCATATATTGTTAAAAATCCTCTCAGCAGCTCATAATTGGTTCCTTATTTAAAAGTTTAGAGGAAAACCAAAGAAATTGCTCTATTCCAGTATCAATGTCAGATTGATTATTTCAGGGAAAACGTCAGGAAAGCTGGAGTGAGACCAGAAGAAAATTACAGCTCATGTTTTTTGTTTAGTTGTGTTTTCTGCTGAAGAGGTTTGTGGTTTGCTTTGTTTAATACCTCAGTATTCCCATATCTATGTGTCTATTATAGTAATGAGTTTTAGAAGAATTTCAGTAGTTCACAAAGAGAAAAGACAGGAGCATAGATTTACAGCCAAGATTTAAGTGCACAAAAGATTCGTGGTAAATACTAGCCTGGTTGACCTAAGTTTTTTAATACCTTCCTCCTCACTACACACATTCTTCCTACCGGAGTCTACCAGACCAGGGGCTCCAACACAGACACTCCCATGCCTGTGTTACCCCCAGCAAAGTGTCTGTTCATCCTGACGGTGGAGCTGGACGCTCACAATTCTGACATAGCTTCAGCAGGATACCTGGGTGCAACAAATACCACAAAAGGGGCTGAAGGCTGCAGCCAGCTAGGATAAAAGCTCTGTAGGCAACATTATCAAATCATTAAAAGACACAGTGCCTTACCTCTTCAGAAAGTAAAGACAAAAAAGTGGCACAGTAATGAAAATGATTGGTAGAGCGGAGTTTTAATCAAGCCAAAACAGCAGTTTTGAATAATGTATTTAATTCAACTCGCTTGTTCATTCTTATCCATAATGCAAATCCACTGAAATTAAATAAGACTTCTGTCCTTTTCTCTTTGTACCTCCCTCATAATTTTACCCTGACTTTTCTCTTTCATCTTCAAAATTATTTAAACAACAAACTACCTCTTGATAATTTCTCAGTGGTTTGCAATTCATGGTGAATAGCTAAACCAAATTACCAATGCAAGAACATACAAGAATCATCACCTCAGAGTACTTCAAAGTCATGACTTTTCAGGCAGAGGAAGAAACAGCAATTCATTATAGCAACAAGGAATACTTGAAACAGGCCTAAAGCCCCTTCCCCAGAGCAGAGCTGCTTCAGTTTTCATAAAAAGATTTAAAATATTTTTATACAGCCTGGACTAGCACACAGCACAAAATACAACGCTATATTTTGCATAACGTAACCTTGAGAACAAACAATGAAAAAGTGAAAGCTTTTCCAAACCCCCACTGTAACTCTATGCATTATCATCATTAGGGATGATAACAGAACCACCGTGCTCTCAGAGAGACACCGTTTGAAATGAAACCATATGAAATGTCTCATAGACTAATCTTTCCATCTCCTGCTAAAGCAAGAGAAGCCTTGTGGTATTTTATGTTACGATTCCTAATAATGCAAACCAGTCCTCAGCTTTTTCTTTTATGGTCTGTATGCTGAATGTAGACCGACTATGGAGCACACAAAGAGGAAAAAAGGCAAAGCCTGAAGCACTAAACTGACTAAATAATGTATTATGAAGTAGACCTCAAGAAAACCTCATGTGTCAAAACAAGCATAGCTACAGTGCAAAGAAACCTGCACCACAACTAACTTGCAGGGAAAGTAAGGTTTGCTGTCAATAATTTAAAATAATTCAGGTAGACTATTTTTTCTGAGAAAGCTGAAAAACTGCCCTTGTCTCCAAACTTTTGTGGAGGTTCTATGATTCAAATGAGAGCTGGAAATTGGCACTATTCCTTCCACAGGCCAAAGCTAAAGGCCATAATGCAGTTTTTTATAACACTTCCAAACTTAAACTGATACAGAAAATAATATCCATAACAAATACTATCCCAGCAGTGCTAATATTTATTACTTTTCAGTGATGTGTAAGGGACAGTTTTTCAAGATCCCATAGATTTTGCTCTTCTGACAAGTTCAAGTGGGATGTGAAATTCAAAATAGCAACTTAAACAGTTCTGACGTCACCAGTGAAGAAAAAACCTCTCTGAAAGACAGGAGAACAATGCTAATGAGAGGTGGAGATGGACAGAATCTAATTCCCTCTTGGAGCTGCAGTGGCTCTGCAAAGCTATGGGGAATAAGCAGCAACAGAAACTTATGTCTGCTCCGGAAGGAAGCAGCCCTGACCTATAATTACAGGATTACATACACAACAGAAAAGATGAGCAAGAAGGTGACAATTTCAGATGGCTCCTCTGAGAAGAGTGGTAGTATAAGAACTACATAACACTCTTAACTCTAGCACTGACAGATGGTGATCCTGTTGAGTCAAAGACAGAGCTGAAGCCTGGGAAAATACAAATAATTCTTTCTTTAAACATATGCACATACATCCTGTTGAAAGCAATGTGAGATTCTGCATCAGATTTGCATATGTGAAGGTAGACTATGACTCCCCATTAACAACATCAGGAGCAATCCAAAGAGCTTGTAAGGACACCAGAGTATAACAGACTGCGCCTATCTGCAGCTAAACCCACCGTTCACTCCTAATTCTTGGAAACAGTCCTGCTGTGCCACAGCTGGAAACATCCGTGGCAGCAGCAGCCATCAGAGCCAATTTCAAATACGTGGAAATCTTGGAACAAAACTGGAACGTGATAAATCTCTCTCTTGAACAATAATATTGGATTTAGACATATGTGTCAAGGTTGTTAGAAATACTAAGAGATCTACTTTTAAATTAAAATAGATTTATTGCTAATTATAGAGTTCATTGAATTCTTCCTCCTCCTGCTTATTCACATGAAAGATAAGCTTCCCTTGCATGATCATAGGTTAAGAGCTGGCTTTAGCAAAACATAAAAAATAGTGACGTTTCTACAAGTCCATCATTAAATCTGAACATTCAGCTACTGACTGCTATATGCTTTGGACTGTAAACTGCATATAGAATTTCTCAGTGTACTTTTATAGCGGGGAAAAAAAGTGCCATTGTTTTATTGATGTTGATGCCTCAGTTTAATATGAAATTATATGCTCAGGCTACCCAGAATCTGCAATATGCTCTCTTCTAATACCACTTCTCAACATTGTCTGAGTATTCCAACCTAAGTTCCACCTTGGCTCATTTTTCTTACTCCATCTGGGACTCACTATCTCATGACATGTAGATATTTTCCCCTTGTCTCTATTGTGTGCAAACCTTGAATAGCTAGGTACTCTCTGAAAGCACTAAGTGTATTTGTTAAAGCTAGAAGGCACAAGCATAAAACAAGTTAAGGATAAGAAGGATATGATGTTAAAGCATTTTCTAAATGTAATACAAGATAGGAAAAAACTTTCGTAGTTAAGTTGGTGGTGGTGTTTATATTGCTGGTAAAAGAAGCATCCAAGATTGTTAAGAGGAAAATGAAACATACACGCTTCTGATCTTTCTTGGCAAGAAACTCTGCATTTCTCTGCTGAAGGATAGCCTGCTGTGCCGTTTGCATACCAGCTGGGAAGAGTAATGGAAAACTGAAGAATTTGGCTGTTATTTTATGGTACAGGAATTCTGACTCAGAAGAACCAGAATTTTGCTGCAGATTTCCATACAACGATGTGCAATTTTCTGCTGTATCTTTCAGCATATAGCTTTCTAAATTGTTCTTTAAATTAGATAGCATTACCTATTACCCTGTCACTGCATCCAAAACTCAGCCATGACATCATGTTCATAATTTAATCCCTGCAAAAGGCACACATCACTCTGCAATAAAATCTTCTGGTACAATAACCTCAGCTTTAGATGGAAGTTACTCAAGCCTTTCTCTGAAGTAATATGTGCTCCTCAAGAAGATAACAGAATGCAGCAGCTATGGCAGTAATGCTCAGAGGAGCACTTCATAATTTTAATATTTTATCACTGGGAAATGTATCCTTGTCTTTCAGCATTCACTTCATTTCTCCCTTTCAAAAGAAATAAAAATAAATAAAAGGGAGAATGCTAAACCACTACAGGACTCACAGAACAATGAAACATTACAGGCATGATGGCCGAGCGACTCACTATGTAACAACCAACTTTGGAATAAAGAACTAGTACATCTCCTCCACTCTATACATAGCCCTTGTGCTGTATGACCATCACTTTACTTTCAAATTTTTACCTAAATATGTTCCTTCTTCTGGTTGTGAAAGTTGCATGTCTAGTTCACTCAGATAATGTCAGCATTGAAATAAAAAGTGCATTATTTCAGCTTCTTTCTCTTAAAAATTTATATCTGTATCACCCAAGACATGTTACATTCTACAAATAAATCAATATACAGAACATCTTTAAACCAGTTGTGTCCTCTTCAACAGGCAAAAAAGTTTATAACTTATAAATTTCTTAGAAAAAACTGTATAACCAAATGCATTTCAGAACATCTGTAACACCTTTCTCACAACCTTTTTGGGGGTGGTGTTCTAGTAATTCAATCTTATATACATGAGAGTATAAGAAGATTAAAATTTATTGCATTCTCTTTAAAAATAGCTGATTTACAATTCTGATATTACATTATATTTAATACAGACTCTCTTAAAGTATGGAAGAGAGCTAGAACTTTGGGAGGAGACACATGGATTTGGTGGCTTTTTAATCAATTCTCAGTGCCTAAAATAATTGGTGCTTAGTTCTGGTGAATATATGTATACGTATATGAATATGTATACATATGAATATATGTAAACATACCCTATAGTAACACTTTTTATTCCAGGATGATAAAGATACAATGTTTAATTAAATAATTGAAAAGCTAGGGGGAAAAAGGGAATCTCTTCTCCACAAAATCCGCACTGCTTCAAAGCACAAATTGTGCAGATAACACTGCTGCTAAAAACATAGAGATAAGGAAGTACAGATTGTCATAGTAAAACAGCATGCACTTTGCCCATGGGCTACCTTTTTATGCCTTAAGAGAGAGACAACTACAGTAACGCTATCACCATGTAGTACAACACTCATCTTTGGAAGCACAGCATCTCGTTTCCCTCAGGAGCCTGTGTCTGAACGTTCAGTCATGTGAGCCTTGGAAAACAGAGTGCAACTCTTCTCCCCACCCATGAAACGTCTGCAGTAATCCACCTCCAGCACCTGCTGGACACAGCTCCTTGTGGGAGCTGCCTTCAAGGCAGACGGTGGTGGTGTTTGCACGACCTGCATCTCCCAAACCTTCCTCTGTTAATGAAGAACTTGTGCTCACAATGATGAGCTGAAGCAGAAACTTCGTTCACTGCTTTATCTCGTTCTTAATTTATACTTTCTGTGACACAGTCAATCCTGCAAAATCCCTTCTCACAAAACGCCACCAAGAATGTTACCAATTACTTGCCTATTCAGGGAGACATCTCAGTGGAAGGTATTTTCACCATTCTGGAGAAAGGAAGTTCTACCCAAGTTAAAAATTAATGTGAAAGTCAAAACAATCTTCAGTGGAAAAGGCACATTCAGTTTTATGATTGCAGCTTATTTAGTATTTCTTACAGAAGTAAGATAAGAGCACAAAGCTCCTATTCCTCTGGCTTTTGTGAGTCAGAATAAGAAGGCTCATTTTCCACAGGGAAATGTCAATAGAAATAATAAATTTAAGTGGATTCTTCATAAGCAGAATTACTCTCAGATCAAAAAATGTGGAAAAAAGTCATGAAACCCCCTCTAGTGCAGACCTGAAATTATTAAATTTCTTTCAAGAACCTTTACAACAAAAGCAGTAACCCATAAAATTCTAACTCTTACAAAATTCCGAGACAAAAGTAAAACAAACTGTCCCTGTCCTAAAGCAGCAGTCATGCCTTAAAAGCAACCAAACAGGGACACAGTGAACGGTCAGAATAAAGGCAAACTGTGTAAAACACAGTAGAGTAACAGACACAAGTTATTACTTATTAATTCAATGATGAAAAGACATTTTCATGCACTCCAACTGGAATGCAAGGATAGTTGCACTGCCTATGTGACTGTAGGATTTCAATTAGTCCATTTACTTCCATCAAACAATGTAATTATACCTTTCTAATTCTAGCAAAAAAAGCTCACAAACATATAATTTCTTTCCTCTTCACTCTTCAAGAGAACTTAACCACGGCCAAGAATGAAGTATTTAATCACCTTCCTTTCATTTCTTCTACTTTCTGTCTGTAGACATTCCCCAAAACGCAGGAGATGCTTTTGCAGTAGCATGTCAAAGTGAGGGGTACCTACACTCACAGGGGATTTGCTCACCGTGAAAGAGAACAGGTAAGGGAAAAAAATCCTCCTCCGAGTAGAACTGCAACCATTGTGTGCTAACACTAGTGCCTTTGAGGAACTGCTCCTGTCCAGGCTATTTCTAGTGCCCCATTTACATAAACTTTCCAGATAGCTTTACTCTAGGCTGCCTCTGTCTAGAACCAAGTCTTAAAACAAATTTAGATATTATTTTTTTCTGTTTTGCTTTTACTGATGACAAAGGGGATGATGTCCCATTCCTGTCTCCCTGAATAGGTCTAAAAAACAAACTGCCATTCACCAGATGCTCAGATTCAGAAAACAGAGTATGCTGACAGATCCCAAAATTAAGAGCCACAGACCCCCTGTGTCACAAGGGAACTCATCCTCCCCCATCCCACCCACCACTGCAGTTACCGCCGGCAGCTGTAATGTGCTCCGCATCCCTTTAAGTGCTTCTGCAAAACAGACCTCCTCACTTCTGGTAAGACATACCTCTTTCATTCTCTACCTGAGAGAGGTCAGCCACTATCGAGCAGCTATACAAAATATTTTTGGTTTTAATTTATTTCTGATGAGAGCTGAAAGCAGAGGCAGTAGCTAAGCGTGTCAGCGAGGCCCTCATGTTGACGTAGCTAGAATCTCTGCTGTCCCCATCTTCCCTCTCCCTTCGTCCTGCCTCTAAGCTCACACAATGCAACAAGCAAAAAAGAGAATGAGAAACTGCCACTTTTTTTACCACTATTGAAAAAGCTGATTAAATCTACTGTAATATTTCAATACAATAAACCAAATATTCTTGTAATTGAATACTGTCATAAGATCAATATCTCTTTTTTTGAAAATAAACATTTCAGCTTCACTTTGGTATTTAGGGAGCAGTAAAAGACACATATCCAAATGCATAATTCCACCCTACTGACAGCTTTTCAAATATCACTGCAATATCGGCTACCTGAAGTACTGCCCTCATACTTTACACCTAGTTTGCTAATACATTAACACAACCATTGGCTAGATAAGCCCATTGACACTAATGTATCATTTCACTTTTAATTTTACTGAATGACTGCTGTCTGTAGTTAGTAGGTAGTAATGCTTCAAACCCATGTGGCAATAAGGGGTGGGGGTTGAGAAGTCCATGTACTAGATTGTGAAGTCTGTGACAGATTTTGCAGGGCTCAGTACTGCATACGGGTAAAATAAAGTAAAGGGAAATTATATTTCAGTTAGGTTGAGACTGTCTATACTGCTATTAATCTTGTCTTTACAGTATCAACACATGCAATACTAATTGTAAGCATGTTTCAGTATCCTCATCTGATCAGCATCTCCAGGGGCTGTGTACAAGATTTTAAAACCAAATAAACAAATAAAATTACACTTGTAATGAGAATCCTGCCTCCCCCTCTCTCCTGCCCCTCACTTTTCATTGCAAGCTTTGTGATTTGGTATTTTCAAAATCACATCTTTCAGGACTCAAATTCAACCCAAAACCAAAGGAAAATGGGAACCCTATTTTTAAGGACTCCTTGGAAGTACCTGTCTTGCTATATACAGTGGGTCTCAAAGTATACGAAAGCATGACTGTAAAAAAAGAAAATAAAAATACCTTTGAAACATTTATAGCAATTCAATCAAGTCCACAACTGAGCAGCCGTACCAAAAAAACACTACTGATTTCCTTTTGTGTTCATATGCATCACGAACAATCAGCAACACAAATACATTCACACACACACAAATATATATAACAACATAATATATGCTCCTTAATCATCTTTCGTTGATGCATGCTGTTTCTGATTTGTAGGGCTTCTCCCTGCAGTTGTATTTTCCCTTTTTTTGCAGCCAAATACTATTTTCAATCCCTGCCAAACAGGCTAACAAGAATTGGGTTTCAGTGACTGAGAAGTAGAACTTAGTTTGTTATCCTTCATTTTACACAGATGTTTATAATCAATAATTCATGAACTGTACTTCATTGCTGCATCACCTAAGTCAATTTATAGATATAACATAAACGACAAAAGCTGACCAAAATATTAATGCCACGAGACCCCAGTTAATACCTATCACTGATGTATAACTTTATTCCTTAGAATCTTACTTTTTACCATTTTCACCTAATTCCTTTATGCTCTTTGATTTACTAATTCATGTAAGTCATACATTAAAAATAAATCTATCATCTTATCTCAAGTTTTTTTAGCTTTTAGTTTTTATGGCAAAAAAGTTACCATCATTTGGCTGGGGAAAAAAAAAAAGAAATTAAACTGATTTAATCACTTTTTTTTTTTTTTTTAACAGCTCTGATGTCAGTACATCATACAACTGCATACAAAAGTACCACTGGCCAGTTTCCAAACCTGTTAACTTCTGCACTGAAGAGAGTAGGCACAGAAGTACCAAGGGCCTATTTCAAGATACTAGAGTGGTACAACTGACATAATACATAATGTCTTGTAGAATTAAAAGGGGCACTGTGAAATTACAGATAAATCCTTGGGGGAAGGATTTAATGCTTTTTTCTGCAGTGATTGTCACATACCTAGACCAGTTATTACTGAACAGTAGCAAGTTTATCCTTCGTGAGTGAGAAAGTTTTTTCCCTAGAACAGGGAGAAATTAAAGGGTCGAAAGAACTCAAAGAAATTAGATACCAAAAATAGGGGAAAATCCGCAGACAATATACTGATAATAAAATTTAGGTTTGATACTGACGTTAATCATGCACCACATAGCAAGTACTTCACGCTAGTCTACTTGTACAAATACAGGCCTGCAAGCCCTGTGGATTCAAGTGCATCACCAGCATCAGGTAGCGAAACCTCACAAAACTGCAGAGGGATAGGCTGAGGAGATTTTTTAAGGCAAAATGAATTCTTTTAGTGGCACAAGCTCAATTAAGATTCAACAGTCAAATTCTTTAGTCCGGTATGGCTAATAATAGACTACTTCCAACTACTTTCTGGCTTTTAACTTTTCACAGGAACCACTTCTAATCACGTGCTTGCCGTGGCCTGCAGAAAAAGGCTGACGCTGCACTGGCAAGCAGGCAAGAGGCAGCGTTACCAAGCAAAGGAGGACTGATTGGGTTAGAATTGCCTTGTTTTGTTTCAGTAATGTTTTTCTTTCTGGAAGATTTGGTTTGATTGTGTTAAGCACATCACAGCATTTCTTCTGTAGAATAGACTTTTATTTCATATTTTTAAAAATATGTATTATCCGTCAATTAATATTGGTGCTTGTATTTACTCTTCCAAGCTACCTAAGCTACATGTATGCCAAAGAGCACAGCAAATCCTGTACTGAGTAAATAAGATGCCATGCCTGACAGAAATGTATAATACAGATACCGAGTATGCAAATATGAAAAACCATATTATACTAGTATGTTTTTTCCATTCCAGAACAATATTTTAAAATTACAGAAGAGAAATTGCTCACTTAAAATGGCTACCAGAGTTCTTCAAATCGGCTACAATTTATTCCAGTTTTTACTAACCATGATTTGTATTAAAGTACTGCCTATAGAGCACAAATGAAAAGGATACAGATTACGTAAAACATCCTATATGTACACATTAAGAACTAATCCCTAGGGATATAAAGCTACAGAACTTCACCGTTCACCTGAGCCCCATACGCCCAGGGTGTCAGTGGCGCCTCTCCACCCCAATTAACACCCAGATCTGGGGCTGTTTAAGCTGCCTCTAATAAATCATCTATTTGCATTGGAGTGACGTGACGTACCCCATCCAAACAAACTACTTCCTTGTGAACTGTATTTAACTGAGGACAATGAATAAGATTTAGCAGGTATTTTTAGGCTTAATTCATAGCATACAGGTTTCAAATGGCAGATTCTTATTAATGTCAATTGACTTTAGGTAAGGCTCCTGCGGGGGAGGGAGACAGAAAAAGAGACACACAGATGATTTTTTTGTATAAAATGCTACAACAGGGAGTTGGGAAAGGAAAGGAAGAAGATCCTTCTTATTCATATCAATGCTTTAGGAGAGGTCTGACAAACAAAATATGAACGTTTTATTCTTAAACATTGATATTTCTCCTACCCAGGCTAATCTGCAAGCAGACATCTGTGGAGAAAACCTGTTTTGCGGCTATTACTGATCATACTCCCTCTTTTCTTTCCCTGACACATAAGTCTACTAACATGATACCTAAGCCAGTAGATTTTTTTATTATTATTTTGACAATGAAAAAATACATTACTTAAAACTGCCTTCTATCACATTCCAGATGTCATGCCAGGCCTCAGAGCTCTTCTCATCTATTGTGTTAGGCTTACACCATCAATCCTCCATCTCATACCTGGTCTCTTTTAGACATCAAATATACTTATTAATTTAATGTATTATTAAAGTAGCAGCAATATTATTTTAAAAATAGGAAGCCATGTTCCCTTTTAACATTTCCAAATCAGTATCTGCATCTCAGACCAATTCGGCTTTAGTTAAGTGTTTATTGGATGCATGGGAGAAGCATACAGGTTTGTTGATTGTTTTTCTTTAACAATGAATCAAACTTTACAACTGGAATTAACAGGCATCTAACTATACTAATGTAACTCCAGCTGTCCTGCTGAAATCCACACCATTTCCGAAGGTCTACATCTCCTCCTGTGCCAGAGTTAGGATGCTCAGTTATAACTTTTCTTTTCCTCATCTTCATTTCAGAACGTTAATAACTTTATTTCAAACAGAAACAAGGAAAACACTACAAAAAATTCTGACATACTAGCTGCATCATATTGGCAAGGACAACTGAAAGCTTGATAAGCTATCTAAAACTCTGAACATCAGAAATCTAAATAGAAAAGCTGCATAGAGGCTGCTTTTTGATATTCACTTGGTCCTCTCCTGTTTCTGAAATAATACCTTTGAAACTTCTCAGTAACTAGATATCAGGGGCTAAAATGCTAATCCATATGTTGGAAAAAAAAAAGGGGGGGGGGGGGGAGTTTCCTCCTAGTTACCATGTTTTGCTGCAGAATATGTTTTTTAATAAGTAAGATTTCCACTAAGAGAAGCTTAAGTAATCTTACAAGGTCCCTTCTTTTCCATTTTAATGCTAGTAAGATCCATCAGTTTCTGTAGACAGTTATTTGCATTTTTGATCAATAAAGCTATTAGATTTGGAAGATACTTGACTCTGACCTGCCAAGCAGCCTGAGATGATTCTGTACACAATGCCGTTATCAGATAGTGTATGACCTGACTCTCAAAGAGAATCAGAAAAGTTCAACTGATTCTAATCAGAGTTTAATCAGGTCTCTGCTTTCCATATACTTATGCAGACAGTGGGCATCACTTTCAAAGTTTTGTTTATCCAGAAATGCATTTTAACAATTCTTGCTGCAGTGAAAGTTGAATCAATACATAGGCTATATATGAAGGATTTCTTTGTATTGTGTAGTTTTATAATTTAATTTAGAAAACACGTCCTCCAGTGCTTTTCACGTTACCTTGGCTATGCACGAGACCTTCTTTTCTCCAAGAAACAAGTTATAACTAGTTCACATTGGAGGCAGATGAAGAGTCAACTGAAAAATATCAGTCCTACTCTGAATACAGCAAATATACATTTCCTGAGAATATAAACGCTTATCTGAGATGTGGGACCTGTCCTGAAGCCATTCCCTGTATTCAGGGATTTTTTTAAAATTAATCATTTTGCTATAGGAAAATGCATCTTCTTCCTTCTTCTTTTTTTCCTTTTTTTTAAAAAAAACAATCTCTAAAATTATGCCCATGCTTTACTTAGAAGTCTTTTATACATAAACAATAGGACAACACATGCTGAAACTCAGTAAATTAAATTCAGAGCATCCAGAAGGCATTTACTTGATTAAATGCACAGGTACTTTGCAATGACTGAAAACACTGGCCTAAACCCACAAGGTGAAAGCATCACTTGGCTCGCAGGTTCAGCACAGAGCCATCCCAGAGGCACAGCAGTGAGTCTGATACCTCTTTCATGTATCCTTACCCCCTCCTGGGCTCAGGCGTGGGAGCAAGGGCCAGCCAGCCACAGCCCTTTGGCAAAACACGGACTTGTTACAAAATGAGCCTGTTCAACAGGCTTTAGAGGAGGGACCTCCCAGCAGCAAAACAAACATTTCCTAGGATTCACATTTATAAAAGAGGCATTTCAAAACTCAAGAGCTTGAGTTTGTTCCCCTACGTCAGATTTGGTGTTCATCAGGGGAATCTTCACTGTGAAGAGCACTGAGCATCTTTTGTAAACATTATTTTTCACACTACGAATGTCTGCATGTCAACGTTATTATCTGATACCAAATGATGTTAAAGGACATGACTGTTTCTACTAACCACCTGGCAAGAACACCTTTTAATTTCCTTAGCGTACAAGGATAATAATAGTTTGCACTACTCCCTCTACAAGGCATAATACTTACGGGAAAGATGCTTGAAGAGCCTTTTAAAAATAACAACTCAACAGAAAAGTCTTAGCAGGGATGTGGACGTCAAGTCAGTGCTGCCTGCAGTGTGGGGATGTAAGAGAGAATGTTGTATAATGAAACAGCCACACTTTTATGGGCAAGCAGGTTTCTCGAATGAGAAGTATGGGAAGGTACATGAAAATTCTCTCTGCCACATCTTGAATGAGTGAGATAGTTCTGTATCCCAGTCCCATCATTCCTCTCATTTCACAGTATTAATTTCACAATACGTATTCCCAAGTATCTAGCCGTATTAATGCTGCACAGGGAAAAATATCCATCTGTTTGTTTTTTTGTTTGGGTTTGTTGGGTTTTTTACTTGTCATAACATTTCAGAATTTCATTTATAAACTACTTTCAGATATTTCAAGTACTGACCAGAATTCCTCGCTTCTGTCATGCATTACATATGTTCATGTAACCTAAAACTAGAGCTAGTGACTCTGCAAAATCTCTCTTATAGGTGGTAAATCTCATTTCTAACTATAGACCAGAAATTTAGCAAATAATGTCAACAGTTTAATAACTTTCTTGTTTAAGGTTGAATGTGTTTCTCCTGGTGTTCCTCCAAGCTGACAAATGAGAAGATTAATGATATGAACGTCAGTACTGCACAAAGGAAACAGGCCTTCAGAAGTTAGGTGGATACTGCTTATATTGCAATCCACTTCCCAAAGATACAGACAATGAGGTAATAACCAGCTTGCTCAAAACTGCTGTACTTTTCAGAATTTTCAGCAGCCTACAATCTCAAATTTACAACGCTGAAAGCAACCAAGTATGTTTGTGGTACAATGGATCTGTCTTAGCTTTTCATTTACTCAAATTAAGTTTCTAGTCAACTGGTTCCATCATGACTGCAGTGCCTTACCAAGGTCTTAGTAACTTCATGGAATAGCAGACAGCCTCCTAAATTCAGAACACCAGCATGTCAGAGGGCAAACTACACATTATGCAAAGCCTTTACATCTTCTGTGTCAGGTAACAGAAACCCTGCACTAGGTGCAAGCCTACAAATCTTCTTTGTAGGAAAAACAAGTTCTTTTCAGGTCCTTTCTACTCCTTAAGTCACTTCTCCATTCACATTTCTGACCACATGTATCCCAGGAACCTTGACACTTGCCAAATACAGCCCTCACATCCCCTCCTCTTTCTCTTTCCCTCTCCCAGCATCACTTTGCTGTAACCAAGAGGCTCCTTACCCCCCTTGCCCCCTCCCTTTGCAAGCAGCTTCAAGTACAGAGGTATTAATCCAGGTATTGCCATAGACAATGTATAGACTTGATAAGGAGACACCAGAGGTAGAACCCTCACTGTCAGGAAAAGAACTATTCTCTCAGTTTGAAAAAATAACTTTTAAAAAGTAATCCTGAACTTTCCTGGCTTGTACCAGCAACACAGGATCTTTCCTAAACAAAGGAAGAGCAAAATAACGCATGAAGACTAAATCCAATTACCCTAGTATTTGCAAATAATGATAAGGGACCCAAGAGTGACACTCAAAAGTAAACAAGCCTTTAAATTATGAGTAAAATATATATAAATCTGTGAGTTTTGTGAAGAACAAACCCAGAAAATGTAGAAACATAGAAATGGCAATACTATTCTGAGAAAGAAGCAATAGTAGACAATCTGGTGAGCAGGAGGGCCATGACAGACAGATGACATCAAAGGTGATGTGAAAATTTAAGGAATTGTCTTTATTTGTTGTGCCTAAATAATTTTTTCCCTGTTGTTTCTTGCAAACCGTAAGAACAAATAAATGGGGAAGGGAGCAAAACAATTAAAAAAAAGCAGTAAAAGTATTTACTTTCCATCTGTCACATACAAATCATATTTGAATTCTAGTAATTCCAAAAAATGTTTGTATTGAATACTTCTAAATTTTGACTTCAGTTTTAGCTAGGTTACAGACAGAAAAGTCCGTGAATCTTTTGAATGCATAAGGAATGATTTATAGTTACCCACATAAAACAGGCACTGCAAGTTTCACACGCTGTCAGTAGGAACAAAGATGAAAATTCAGTGCTTCTGGGTGTGATTTGCTTGAAGGTTTCAGGCAAAGCTTGGCACAGGTGTGCTTAAAAGAAGAAAGCACACATCCTAATTCTGCCTCTTAGCAACAAGATATAATCTTAGTATTTGATTTAAAAGGCAGGTGATGAATCACAAATCTTCATAAATAAGGAGATGGCAATACACCCTCTTTGCATGGTGTAAATGTCACGAGAGGAGGAGATGGAAAGCGAACTATCACATAGCTAAGTCACTACCATCTGCACAATTAATATATGTTCTAAGCAACGAGGGAGTAGGAGGGAAAAGCATCATCACTTATGACTATGTAGTCATTAGCCAAGATCCTAATCTTCATTAGACAAACGAATTAAAACTCACCATTTACTGAAGCTGTCACAGTGGCTCCAAAACAATACTCTAAAAATGGTCCCACTGGAGTTGGATGAAAACGATGCATTTTGAAGGAGTAGTTAGTAAGCAGAAGCATGACATCAAGATAAACTGACAATCTAATGCCATTAATCTAAGGCAACCCTCCCACCTCCCCCCACCTCCACCCCCCCCCCACCCCCCCAAGTCAATCAATTTTTACAATAAGGAGGAAAAGAAAATAGAGCACATTGCAAGTTTTAGCAGAAAATGATGACTCAGGGGATAAACAAGGTCTGTAATTGAATGAAAAACTGACCACAAAACCACAACTGGCTTATCTAAGAGATTTAGAGATTGTGCACACTTTACATTAGGAAACTGCTGGACTGAAAGCCTGGATGAGCACACAGTGATGAGGAAGAACAGGAGAGTTAAGCAAAGCCAGACGGGGAGAGGATAATGCATTTTCCAAGCAAACACAAGGAAGCGGGAGAACTTTGTCAGTGCTAAGAATATATTTGATCAATTACAAATCAGGGTCAGGGGAAACCTCTCACACTGCCAGGCACAGATCTCAACTTACCTACACAGTTTATTTTCATTACTCCTCAATATTGAATAGAACACAAAAGTAATGCTCAAAAGGGGAAGAGGAAGGGGAACACTTTTGCTAACATTGACCCTTTTTGCCAACACTGAGAGGCACTTGTTCATCTAAATGAAAGCTCTCCCACGTTCCTGGGTACAAAATGGCTTCACTAAAACTTTTTTAGTAGATAAATCCTCTGATGCAGAGCTGACATGCTGTTCTTTTAACTGATATCCCACTTTCAGCATGGAGGACAAAAGATTATTTGTCACACTAAGCCTGAACTAACAATATCTTTTAAACAGCACTTTGAACATCATATTTTCCAGGGCTGGTAAGAACTCCTAAACAACAAATAACTGCAAGGAATAAAACTTTTCACTTGCTCATCCCTGTCCAAACTAGTGAACACCAATGAACCCTCATTTTCTGGTCATTTCTTTCAAATGGAATTTAAGAAGTCTGCAAGTGTGCAGATACATTATTTCTATAAAAACTTCTAGTTTTCTGCCACAAGCACAGTAATAAGTTTGCCACATTCCCACCTCATTTTGCAGGGGTGGAAAATTCAGGAATATAGTAGTGATACTCAGATATTTGCTCAGGCCCAGCAAACTCTTTAGGTTTACCAGCTTGGCCATCAGGAACATAAGACAAAATTTAATCTACTGGTCCAGTACTGAACAAAGCAAAACTAAAAGCTGTTTTTGCTCCCTAATGCACTGACAAATGCAGCTTAATAAAAAAAGAAATCTAAGTGGGAGAAACTACTTTATCAATGCTTTTTTTTTCTTTCATAAGTCATAATTACCTTTCCTTTGTTAAAGCTATATAGCTCAGGCATTGCAGTAATCATGTATTTCCTAATTGCTTTATATTCATCTAATATCTACACCTTCCTCTGAACAAATTACTAATAAGATTCTGTAACAGCTATAATGAATAGCAGCTGTAACACTTACTATTTACTTTAATTCTTGACATTAAACAAATATTACCCTCCATGCCCATTTTCTTCTGTTGAGTTCTGTGGAGTAGTATTCCCACTGCAAACAGTCTCAGTGCCTTTATTCAGTCTTACCAACATTTCTATGATCAGGACACAGCATATTTTTGCGGCAGTCCCACAGATCACAGACATAGATTGTATTGAAATTAAAGCTGTATTGAAATAAAAAGAAAAGATAAAACTTAATGAAAATTAAATGAGCTGAAGCAGATAAGATGTGACCAGATAAGACAGCTGGAAAGGGAGTTTATCTCCTAAAAATACATGAAAAATATCTTCAGTACTTGTGGAAACAAAATATTAACAGAGAGAGAAAAAAAAAAAAAACAACAACAAAAAAACAACACCAAAAAAATCTCAAAATACTGAACAACCAAAAAGCCACATTAATTATTTCTAAAGCCATCAAAACCCATTATGTGTAGGGATATCTCAGCATCTGATGCTGTGGTATTAATGTGCTTAATATAACAAAAGAAAGAGTGCCATCATACGTAAATGCATTATAAGCTTTGGGTCTGTACAGTTAAATCAAAAGAGGAGCAGAAAAGAGATGATAGCAAGTCAGACTGAAACAGCAAACTGCAGTTGCTGTTGATTTACACAAGTGGGACCCCACCTGCAGCATCAAAGGGTTCCTACAGAACCACCAGTGCAGGGGAAAGGTTTCTTCCTAATCTTTATGTAAGATGATCTTCATCCTGTCAAACAATGGGATTTTTATCTCTTCTGGAACTATAACATGTACTCATGCCTCCTCGGATTTTTCAGTGGTTTGGTTTGGGTGGGTTTTTTAAGTTAACTAAATATTTTTAAAACATCGTAACTGAATCCTGCAGGACAGGTACCTGGAAAAGACTTCAGGACCCTTCAGAAACAGGTTAAGTTTTATGTATTTGTTTTATTAAATTCATCTATCACTGCAAACTGACATCACCTGCCTGAACAACAGCATCCAACAGTTTGTCAGTATTCTTCAGTCTTAATGACATGCAAATAATTTCCCTGAAATTATACTGTGTCTTCTCTACGACATATAAACATCCTGCATCAGAAGCACAGAAGACTCTCTCTTCAGTATCTTTTCCTTCAAAAGGAAATAATAATATTCAGTTTGGTTGGAGGCAGGGGCAGGAATTTTTGTTTCCTGCAATGCCATTACACAATTCTTTTTTGGATAAATATTTCAGCTCTCAAATGTGTTTTCTCAAAGGTGTACCAAAGTGGTATGAAAATGACTAATGCCATGTCTTTCTTATGGCTACTCCATTACCACTTTAAAAATCCAACAGCAACAAAAACATTGCCTCTCTGTCATATGTGCCATTTCTCCAGCAACACTAACACCATCAAATATGCAAAGGCATTCAACCATAATATAGTATTTGTACATTAGAATTATATGTGCTTCAGAGACCCTCTTGTAGAAACAGCCCACAGACTAATGTTTAAAGATGCACAGTGCTTTATTCTCGGTTGTTAGCCAAGAATAAAATGTAGTCTGGGATGTAATTATGAAATAAGCTTTTAATGTATATAATTAAAAATAAAAGGAGAAAGGGATGAATATTCAGTATGTGCCTCCTCTCCATTGTCTTGTTCCTCATCTTGTGCACTGATTGTCATCTCTGCCTTTTACATACAGAATGGCGCAGATAGGAGCCATCTTCTAGGGAGAGAATGATAAGATGAAAACACAGATGATGATCCCTCACTGAAGGGATAGAGCTTATCAGCAAGGTCTAAAAATAATTTACCACCTCAGATGACTACGTACAAACATTATGTAGTCATCTGAGTTCAGGGGATTTCTAAGCTCCTTCCATGTGGTTTTCATTGCCTGAAATCTGTAATATTTTGGTAAAAATATCCATGGAGCAGATTGTGAGAAGCCTTATGATCACGGTAAATTAATGTTGCTCTCCAACATAAGCAGAAGCATTCAGAATTCTGTTGGGGTGTTTCTTCCTATACAGTATTCACATATATTACCTTGTTAAGGCACATAGCTATTATTCTAAAACACACATCTTGGGGTTTGATTTCAAAGAAAAAAATGCACAAAGACCAATTATTGTTATTTTTTGCTAGCATTCCAACAACAACTGCTGTAAAAATTGGTATGACAAAGACAGTCACAAATAGCAAATGACAAAAAAGGGGACAGAATTTGTGGATGGCAATATCATGATAAAGAACTTTCTTCTAGCTCCCACATTTCTGATGTTTACCCAGAGATCTCCAAATGGGGATAGGTTCAGGATTGACAGGAAAACACTAAAGTGCTTTAGAAAAGTTATGGTTCATGAGAGAGAAATCTGCAAAATAAATGCTAGAACACTTGGTCCTAACCATACCGCATCAGTTTCAGTTAATGCAAATGAGACTGAGATCTCAAAGTGTTTCCCCAATGGCTACTCATCTCTTGGTTTTTCTTTCATTCTGACACTGAAGAGAACGTGCCATAACATTTTTCAATACATACTGAATAAATTTCCTATAAGCACTTTACACAGGCAAAACACTGGCATACAACACCTTCTACAGTAAAACTAACTTAGTCTCACAGTGCTTGTTAAGGTCTATCTTTGCATTTTCTAATTGGAAACAAGTGTTAGCTTTATAATCCCCAGTGGCCTTACAACCCTACAGGAGGCTTTAGGAAAAGTAAGATTTTTCACACAAAAAGTTCATATGCTTTTACATGCCTTTCACTTTTCAAGAGAAATTGTCAGAGCAAATCCTTTTAAATGTCAGAGGTTTAAAATAGTCCCAAGAGAGAGACTCTTGTCGGTAAATGAAAACATACTTATATGCTGTAACTATTTGTTTGGGCAATAAACAAGAGGAGCTGGAAGCCACTGTGCAGCAGGAAAACTATGATATAGTCACCATCATGGAAACATGGTGGGATGACTTGCACATCTGGAGCACTGCAATGGATGGCTGTGGACTCTTCAGAAGGGATAGGCAAGGATGGCGAGGTGGTGGGGTAGCCCTCTGTGTTAGGGACTGTACGATGGTGACGATGGGGTAAGAATCAGGCGGAGGGCCAGCAAGGCAGGTGTGGCGGTGGCAGTCTGATACAGACCGCCCAGCCAGGGTGAAGAAGTGGGCAAAATATTCTAGAAGCAGCTGGGAGAAATCTCACAGTTGCCAGCCCTTGTTCTTGCAGGAGACTTCAACTTGCCAGATGTCTCTGGAACTACAGCACAGCAGAGAGGGAACAGTCCGGGGGTTCCCGGGCTGTGTGGAAGAGAACAGTCTGACACGGCTGGCGGGGGAGCCAGCCAGGGACGGCGCCCGCTGGAGCTGCTGTTTGCGAGCGGAGAAGGGCTGGGGGGTGATGTGATGGCTGGAGGCCACCTCGGGCACAGCGATCACAGAATGGTGGAGTTTTCCATTCTCTGAGAAGTAAGGAGGGAGGTCAGCAGAACTGCCCCCTTGGACTTGTGGAGGGCAGACTGGGCTGTTGAGGAGCCTGGCTGACAGGGTCCCTGGGCAGGCAGCCCTGAAGGGCCAAGGGCTCCGGCAAGGCTGGACAGTCTTCAAGCAGGAGGTCTTCAAGGCGCAGGAGCAGGCTGTCCCCGTGTGCCGACAGATGAGCCGGCGGGGAAGACCAGCCTGGCTGAGCAGAGAGCTTGGGCTGGAACTCAAGGGAAGGAGAGTTTACCACTTTTGGAAGAAGGGGCAGGGAACTCTGGAGGACTACAAGGATGTTGTGAGGTTGGGCAGGGAGAAAATCTGATGGGTTAAAGCCCAAGCAGAACTTAACCAGGCCACTGCCATAAAAGACAATAAAAAATGTTTTTACAGATACCTTAGAAACAAAAGGAGAGCTAAGGAGACGGGATAGGAGGGGAAACATAGTGACAAAGGCTGGGGAAAAGCCCGAGATACTTAATGCCACCTTTGTCTGAGTCTTTAAGAGTAAGACCAGTTGTTCTCTGGGTCCCCAGCCCCCTGAGCTGGAAGGCAGGGATGGGGAGCAGAATGAGAAGGAGAAATGGTCAGTGCCCTGCTGCACCACTCAGGCACACACAGGTCTCTGGGGCTGGATGGGATCCTCCCGAGGACACTGAGGGAGCTGGCACAAGCGCTCACCGAGGCACTTCCCATCGTTTGTCAGCGGCCCTGGCTAACTGGGGGGGTCCCAGCAGACTGGGGGTCAGCAAATGTGACGCCCATCTACAAGAAGGGCTGGAAGGAGGATCTGGGCACCCACAGCCCTGTCAGCCTGACCTCAGTGCCGGGGAAGGTTACGGAGCGGATCATCTTGATGCCATCATGTGGCACATCCAGGGCAACCAGGGGATCAGGCCCAGCCAGTGAGGGGCTATGAAATGCAGGTCCTTCTTGATGAACCTGACCTCCTTCTACGATAAGATGGCCTGCCTAGTGGATGAGGGAAAATTTTTTTTAAAAAAAGATCGTTCTCAAGAATGATGTATTGTACTACATGAAGACAGAGAAAGCAAATGATTCATCAGTTCAGAAGCTGAGGAAGATAAGGCCCTCTGGCATACCCTCCCCATGCAGTGCTGAAAGTGCATTTACAGTTCACATATGAGAATAATTTAGAGACCAGAATATTTGTTCTTTTCTGGCAGTTGACCAGAAATGAGTGTCCACAAGACTACGTGCCATGGGGATCTACATGGCAGTGATCACAGCCCCCTGAAATACCTTCTGCAATGGAGACAGCAGTTTCTGAGGGACCAGTCTCTGGGTCATGTCATTGAGGTAATTGTTAAAGGTCCTTTTTATTCTGACACTAGGAACATGTCTTCATGTAGTTCTTTCCTTGTGATTTGATCTCACAGTCTCCTCCTGGCCCTGAGACATTTTTCCCATCTGCTCATACAGATGGCATATTAAATTCAAGTGAATTTAAAAGAATAGTTTTCCAAACTTCTTCTGTTCTCTCTCCCTAAAATGACATGGTTCTAGACTAGCAGAAGCAGGGAGCATTCTAAGGATGCCTATTCAGAAAGAAAAAAAACACCAAGGTGAAAAAAAAAGTATTGCTTTCTTACACAAAGCTATTCACTGAACGGCTAATGCAAACGACTGCATTATAGCCTAAAGATCAGTGATAAGCAGGGCTTAAAAGTGCTTTTCTGCAGATGTTTACACACATCTCTGGAGTCAGGAGAACTTCTCTGGAAGCACAAATTGACAGAATTTTTTGTTACTTATCTTAGTTTCTCTCCTAAGCAGGACTGAATATTGTTCCAAGAAAATAGCTCCTCAGCTGCTTTGCACATTGAGTACCATAAGAAATTTAAATTTTCAGTGGAACAAAGAAATAGAAAATAGACCCAGGATACATAGGGAAAATATTAGATTTTAGGAGTTTAGGTAATTGTTATTTCTCAGCAACCATTTCACCATTTTTTAAAGCTCAATAACAAAGTATGATAAAACAGTGAGTGAACAAATCAGCTATTCTCTTCACAGAAAGTGCATTCAGATCACTAAAACTAGGTATTTAACTGGAATGAAAAATAACCCCAAGTAGTTGCACCTTCAGATAAAACAACTGCTAGAAGAAAAAAAAATAAAAATCTTCCTTTCATTTGAGAAATAGTATTCAAAAATGCCTAACAGTAATGTTTATAGAAGTGTAAAAGAAAGTACAATCACAACTAGAAAGTGACTATTTGTGACCTACAGAAACAGGTGAAATAGAAGATACATTATTAGTGCTAAATACAGTGTCATCATATTTAGTTTACTTACACACGTAAGGCCTTAAAATTTAACTCATAAAGCTCTCTGACCCTGCCCCTACTTATGAGATCCAGCTCATATTTTACCAATTTTAGGCAACAAATGTGTGCAAGTAGAAGTTTATACATATATACATGCACCACTTATATATCAAATATATATATATATCAGGTATTTAAGCATATCCATGTATACACACATTTAACGTCCATCTCATTAGCTGAGTCTTGATCAGAGCATTCTGAGATTTTATGTATGACTGCTATATGAAAATTTGCATTGTCAGCATCACCAACTACCAGCAAAAGCGATATGATAGAAGACATTACAGAAGGGAAATAAGATAGATTGCTGTAATTCTAAATCATATTAATATTTAAATTAATAAATAAATAAAATAAATCAAGATTAAATGTTTGATGACCTCTATTTGGTTTTGTAATGTGCAATACCCTTGGAGCAATTTAAACCATTACATGGTTCTATAGCTGATGGAGTTTTTCTTGCTAATATAGAGTAAATGCCACAGTTTGTCTGTTAGGCAATAAAACTCTGAATTTTGTTCACTTCATTGCAATGTAATAATCTTGGATAATAGGGCTTTTAATGGAAAAGATTGCTGTGACTTAAGGCTTTTTTCTTATTAAGGTTAATTGAATTAATTATTCACATACTAATGATTTAACAACCACTTCATATAAAATAAAAGCGAAAGACCCTCTTGAATACTTATCGCATTCTTAAGATCTAATAAAGGAACTCAAGTAGAAAGATATCTTTGTTTTCTTTCAGACAGGGGAAGTATTTAAAATCCAACTACCCTCCCTTCTGCTGTAGATGGAGGTGTTCTGAAACAATACCATTCGAAATCCCACATCAAAATGCATCTTTAATCTACAAGTCCTTAATTGAAAAAGATACCTATGACAGTCAGTGATCTCCTTTTTATTCCAAAAATTGCATCTTTCCTAAAATTGGCTCATTTTGTGAATGGCATGCTATGGAGGAAAAGTGGAACAACGTGATTCTAAGGAGAATGGAACAGATTTGTATCCATAACACAGCAATCCCAAGGTGCATATGAAGGCTGGCATTTTGTAATTCTTCATAATAATGTTTGACACTCAGGTAGTGGTTTATGGGTTCAAAGCACTTTACAAACTAATTAATTAATTTTCACAACACCCCTGTGAAAGGTAGGTTTTAGAATTCCAATTTAATAAATGGAATAACTGAGACAGAAGAGCTGTATGATTTGTTTCGTGTCACAAAAAGTCCGGGTCTTCAGTTTATATATCATCAGAAATAACAGTAGTACTATCTCCGTGCTGAATTCCTTGAGACTTTCGAAGAAACCATTTGCACAAGTAAGGAAAATAGAATTCGGCCCATACCTTGTTTGGTTAAAACAACAATTCATTCACTTAAGCAACATGCTAGGATTCAAATCCTTTCCTTATGTTATATTCATTGTGCAAGACAAGAGCTAGTGTCTGACTTTCCTGCCCTAGGATTTCCAAATCATGAGGCTGGGGTTGTAATGCTTCCTTGTTAATGCAGGCGATGCTTTGTACTCAAAATTCTATATAATTGTACAGTATTCTTCACAGGTAGTTGAATGTTTTTCAAGACTTCACAACAGCTACGTGACTTCAATTTGAGCCAATGTTTTACTACATTTGCATTTATTTCTGCCCGTTTTCAAAAAGTTCCTGCTTTGAACACCTGCATGCAAGATTTAAAGGTTCTTATAAATATGCATGTGTACTCTCAACAGCCTTGACAATTTAGAAATAGAAATCCAGTTCACCTCATTTCTTGTGCAAAACTAAACAACTGCATGTCAGGCTGTGAATTAATTTTAGCAAGTGTTGCAAGTTCAGTAATGGCACCTATGAGCATGAGCACTAGCACAAAAAAAATTACCCAGTTAACATAATGGAAACACTTGTTCACAGTACTGAGATTCTCATGTCCAAACAAGTCTTATTCAAATTACTTTTTACTTACTCTTTGCAATGTTTGTATATGCTCTTAGTGTCATATCAAGAAATTTAGTGTCGTATATTTACATGAGATAAAAAGAACAACAAAAAGTGATATCCAAAATTAAGAAAACTTGTATGTTTAACTGGGGCAACAGAAAGCCATATCAATTATTTCTTATTTTAAGACAAACTTCTGAAACTTCACATTCAAATAAACATTTTCAATCTGAAGTTCTGCATCATTGCATGACGTGTCTCTCCACTGGGCAAAAATCACTAGGACAGAGAGAGTAAAAGTGCCTGATGTCTACGATGCTTAACATATTTTTCAAAGTAGAATTTAACATGTAAATTTTTGGCCCACAAATACACATTATTATTTTAGTGGTGATTTGATGTCCCTGGCATGACTTTCAGGACCCTCATGAAGATATGCCCAAAGTTTACAGACAGAACCAGAAACTCCAGACCCTGGTTAGTTACCATGATCAGGAATACAGCATCCAAAATAACGTCTTCCCCTCCACCTCCAGAAAAGGCCAGGTCCTTTTGATCCCTTCTGAAATCCCAAAACTGAGAAAGATGAAAATGCTCTATTTTCGAGAGAGTTTTTCCTTAGATGAAAGGGCATTAAAAGTCTTTAAACAACTTCTGTCCACCATCTGGAAATACACTTTTGTAGCAAAAGAGGTAGGACAGGGGTCTCTATCTCTTTCTTGCAGAGGAAGTTTGGGAATTAAAAGGATTTTTCAAATCTTACGTGCAGTCTAAAGATATAATTCTAATTCCAGCTAGCACAAATGATCATATTGTCCTGAAACTGAAAAATGGAAATTTACCTCCAAATTATGCTTAGGATCTTAATAAAAAAATAAGCCTTATCACAGGGAAGGGCAGAAAGAAAGTAGTACCCCAAAGCAGCAAAATGAACACCAAAATAAACATTGATTTACTGAAGGATGTCTTGCATAAACAATTCACCTCTCAAATAGTATGTTCAGAGAACTAAAGGCATTTAGAAAGGCAATTGCTTTTTAAACTGTCCGTCAGATTTTGTAGATGATAAGCTGTATATAAGAAGTTCAATTGCTGAACAAGTCTATTAATACAACAAAAATGCCCAGGGCTATTTTATCAGAGCGAAGCGTGGGAGAATCTATTTTACTTGCAACAGTGAAAATTTCCAAGCAGCTGAAACGGAGTGAGCAGACAGCAGAAGGCACAGCTGAGACAACACAAAATCCAGGCATCCAGAACTATTTTGAATTCATGTGACTCAATGCTGGTAGCAAGAAATAAAGAGAGGACCAAGCAAGACCATCATGTACATAATTCTCTTATTCACAGGAGATTGTTAGGTTTTATCAGTCAAACAGTTCAGAATTATTGCTGGTTGGGCTGAAAACTTAATAGTTGGCAATGCATTAAATATTGGCAGATAAAACCGTTGGGCCTTCAAATGGGACAAGTCTTTCATTTCTGACAAAACTACTCTGTTCTAGAGTTCTTTTGGTTTTCTTTTGCCTAAAAAGAACGGAAATGTCATCATCTCACAGGATGTGGCCCCTGTCAAAAGTTCTGTGTATATTCTATTTTTCAGCAAAAAAAATGCCTACAAGCTTCAGTTACAAAAAGCATAAACCCGGCGTATGAACAGATACAGAAGTACACAATGCTCTTTGTCATGCAATTAATCAGTACTCAGTGACTAAGCCACTGTCAAGAGTCCACTTGTTAGCACTGTTAGAAGCATATGAAACGTCTTTGTCTTCAGCCACTTCAACTACATTTAATCCTAGTATTGTAAACTTAATCTCCTCCTTATTCTGACACACAACACCCAAGTGCTCTCTTTTTGGCAAAGAGGTGAGTTCCAGAAAACCACCCTATGAAAGTTACACAAAAAGTACCAAATCCAGATTGGCAAACAGAAGCATCTTGCTCATCACCCATTTTAAATCTTGCATTCCAACCCTAGAAAAAACCTTAGAAAACTTCCAGAGCTTCCACAGGCTGCAAAAATCAGAGAAGCGATTCCTCCTTGGGATTACACAGAATAAACCAGAAGACAGCTCAATTTTCTGTCTGCATTTTAGAACAGATTTCACGTTGAAAGTCAGGGAATTTTATTTTTTTTTTTAAATATACACCTAGATATATAAAAATAAATTTAAGAAACAACAAATCTTATCTACCACAGCAACTATTTCTGCTACGTGTATTATATAAACCAGGTATTTTAACATACAGAAATTCAGTTAAAGCCGTTACCTTTTTTCCTGAGTTCTGGCTGCATATCTTATTCAAACTTTGCTCAACCGACTGAAAAGTGATTCTTATCTTAGATTTGAATCATGGTCCCCTAAGTTTATTTTTCCATATACATTGTCAAATCACTAATATCCTGTTGGAAGTCATCTTAACTACCAACAGATAGTAATTTTCCCTGTAATGACTCTTCATTCTAAAACTACATGCTGCAATTTTCTACCATTTTAGTGATTTAAGTATATCTTCTACTGAATGTCCTGGGCTTGGCAGCAAAGAAGAATTTTCTTGCCAGATGGAATATGAAAAAAAATATGAAATAAAACATTTTTTTAAACTGAAAATAAGGAAGTTCAAGCATATTTGTAAATATCATACTGCAACTGGAATGCAGAAAAAAGCATTTTCCCGTAACATGAACAGCTGTCAGCGACCTCTGAGAAATAAAAAAAAAAAAAACTCTAAACATAAAAGTAACCAGTATGTCATGTTCTGTGTAAAAAAATTGGTCACAATTCAGTCATGCCCCTAACTAATGCCCTGTAGCAGTGAATAAGGCAGGCTACGAGGACATGGTAACTACCACATATAACTCTACATTCGTTATTAGCCATTTTTGTCTCCCTCCACCCTTTCAGTGAAAGCATAAACCATGTGTCTCCAAAACTGCCTCCTGATCCTTCCTGAAATTTCCCTTCACAATGTTAAATCTAATGAGATCCGACATGCATACCAGGTATGGCTTCTGTTCGGACAAACAGAAAGAACCATGTTAAGGGATCACCACTTGCTATATCTGAACTGGAAATTAAATTATAGGGGCATAAAAGAATGGGACAGTTACATTTATATGTTACCATTTTGGTAGTAAGCTCACTTGCAGTTCAATGAATTTGGTTACAGCAATCAAAGTAAACGAAACCAAATTCACAGAAACGTGTGTAGGTATGCGTGTGTGCATGCATGAGTGTACACTTACACACACATTTATATATAGATGTATGGAGAGGCAAAAGTAAAAATTTAAGACTGACACTTAAAGGAATCTCAATCTAGTAGAATGAATCTCAAAGTAGGAACATGCCACTGCAAGAATAAGCTAAAGTAAATTAATGCAGCCATAAGAGTAGTGATTTTCAGAGCAGTAATAGGGTATACTTGGGTTTTTAAATGATTTGTAGACATTAATATTAAGCAAGCATTTAAGACATGGAAACTAATACTAAGCAGGCATTAAGTATATCACTACTGTGGACAGTAAATCACATTAAATTTGAATTAATTTTAGATAAAATAAATAGTTAAAACTATTTAAAGCTGTAAAACTGAAGCCTTAACAGTAGGATCATACCATCAATTGCCACATGGTCCACTGAAGGCAAAAGCAGAGTATGGTCAGTCACATAATTCTGTTGCGTTACCAGCATGTGTATTTGCCCCATCCACCCCAGCGTTTGAAAGACATTTTAGCCAGAAAGCCTTTCTGAGACCTGTTCAGGAGAGTCTAAAAAGGAGGAGGAGGTAGAACCTTCTATATTTCATCACAAAAAATTATCTGCAGGTCATTAATAATTAGGACATATAAGAAGGGGGTTTTGAGGGTAATTGTCCAGCTACGACAGACCTATATTGATATTCAGGTTTGTTCCTTGCCCTTGGCAATCCCCTCTGCAGTCCTCCTTGGAAACAGGCTGCTTCCTGAGAAGGACAAGCAGACAGAAACCTTACAAACTGGAAAAGAAAAGATAAAGCTAGAAACAGACATAATGCTTTTCAAAATCATAATAATATTGCCTTTGCAACATGTTCTTGCCCAAACAGTGTAACATCGATACATATATATTACAAACATAAACGTACACAGATGCTGTCAAGATTTCTCTACAACAAAATCCAAATAACTGAGACCAAAGAAAAATTATTCATCCAAACCCATTACCTATTGTGCCTTTAAATGCTTTCTTTTTCTTTTTAGCTTGAATATGTCACAAAAGCTAGAAAAAAACCCTTAACCATATTTTTCTCTTTTTGACTTGGAGAACAATTAGGGTTATGTTTCCTCCAACACTCAGGGTAAAGTGTGTGTGAATTTACATAAGAGGGGAAGAGCTATATGGTGACCTATCCTGCTGTATCCACTCTGAAGTACATCTTTCTAAATGCAGCAAATAACCCCCACAGGTTTTAGTATAACGTAAGGTACAACAATGAAAAAACCTTTTGATTATTAAATTGGCATTGCTAGGTCCCCATTTCCATGCAAGTAAGAATAGATTTTTTTTATTTCTAATAGTAGCTGCTAACTTTAATCTGACAGTCGTCCCAGGATTAGAAGCTATTTGGTCAACCTTGAACTAGAAAACAAAGTGGACTTTATGAATATCCTATGGTCAAAAGGTGGACCTTTTCTTGCCATGTCCTCATCTATTAGGTTTCCGTTCACGCTGCATAGCCTCTATACCAGAACACACTACCTCTCCAAGAAACAAGAGGTGTCCTTCCCCTCTTTGCTGTTCCAGTACATAGTTGCAGTAGCACCCATGACAGCTGCAGTCCCTAACCTTGTGTGACGGGTAGGGGGAATACAGGGTGACAGTTGTCTTGCTGCTGCCCTCAGCGTACAATTCCTTTCACACAAGGGAATGAAGGCAGCATTCACACCCATCATTCATCTCGTGCCAGCTCACAGGGCAAAGAGGACACTTGAAACATACAAAATAGAGTCTTAAAAGGGCTGGAAGAATTGATAATCACAGATACAAGATTGCTAGGTATACTGGAATACTAGAAACTTATTTCTCTGCTCTGAAATTCTTGACCTTGGGGAAAAAAAACCCAACTCTTCTAAAAAAGCCTTTACTTTGGGCTGTGCATAAGTTCTATTCCAGAACCATCTGGATACCGTATTGTGATTGCAAGTATTGAAAAAAACTCTGGGAAATAAAGGATCAAAGCATTAATGAAGCTTCATCTAATTACATTAAACAGCTTTAAGTAAAAAATACACAAGATTTCACTTTATCACGTCATAAAAGATTTGCTACATACACTCAAGGAAAAGGAGGAATTGTTTTACCCAAGACAATAAAGCACTACCACACCAAATCAGCTAAAAAAAAAGACAACTAAGCTCATTCTTGTACTAGTCCAGAATATTTTATGCAAAGCATTTTGAGACAAAATTATCTTAAGTATCTATAAAAAAAGAGTAAACGGTCTTAAAAATAATGAAAACTAGATTTTTTAAAAGCACAGAAAGTAAACCTAAGCTTTTAGTTGCCAATTGTTTTAAAGCTATCAATACCTTATTTCTTTGGGAATTAAAATAAAACATAACCCCTAAACCTTAAAAAAAATATTTTTCATTAATGGCTTTACAGTTTCAAAAATATTTTTTTTAAAAAAAAAAACTTTCTTTGATTCTCCAATAGAACAGTTTTTTTGTGAGCTCTAGTGACTTTAACACTTTCAAAAATAGAATTTATTATGGATTGTTAAGCAGTCAGAATGAAAATTACTTGTCACAAGTAGTGATAAAAAGTCAGTATTATGGAAAAAAAAATAAACCTATATTTATTTCATTATTTGTTCTGAAAAAGAAACATGATTATTTCAGAGTCTTAAATTGAAAATAAATAAAAACCCCTCCAGACTTGCTCCCAGCCATAGTGCCAAAGCCTGAACTGATCTCACACAGAAAACACAACTAAACGTAATAGAAATTGGTAAATATAACAAACAGCACAAAAGAGCAGAATCTGTAAATCAAAATTAATTCCATTTAGTTATATATGGCAAAATGTTTCTCTGCAGTTCATAAGAGAGTATCTGGTCCGTGCCACAGATCTAACAATGAAATACTCTGCTTCAGTTGGGGGGGGGTGGGATATTATTTTTGCACATTCTAACAAAGTTTCTACCTGGTCTCATGTTTTGTAACGACTGGCATGCTGCTGCTGCTCTTAAATTCACTTGCATACTTTTCTACCGTGGTGATGCTTTTGCTGTGTACCAGATGTAGCTAGTTAATTTTATTTCTTTTAGCGGGTATTGCAGCCCTTTTTTTTTTTCCTTCCTTTACTTTTTAAGTAGTAAAATAACATCAGCCATAAGAGACAATGTTATTCCTGAAATCGGAAGGAAGGAACAGAGGAAACTAAGGAGCCAGGAAAAGCCCAGATCTTTTCCACCAAGTGGAAGATGTTCTAGGTTCTACAAAGAAGGATGAAATCAGCGTCTTGCACATATAGGGGAGTGACTCAAAATCATGAAGTACCTGCTAAGTTAACATTTTCACATTTTTCATTCCCCTTTTCTGGAGATGAATCACCAGCTGGCAGAGACTGAAGAGTCCAGGGATGATCCAGACAGGAGGCGTGTGAAGCCCGACTCCAGCACAGTGGTGGCAGCACTAGTCTAGTGTCTCTCCATCTCAAGGAGAACGGTTTCTACCCAAGAACTAGAAGCCGCCTGTCCTGAGAAAGGCACTTCCTGGCACAAGTGACTGGTTAAACTTAATCACCCTGGAACTATTCTGGTTTGGGTGTGAAAGTTGAAGTTCAATGCCAAAAGTGTTAAGCCTGAAGTCCTAAAACAGCTTAGGACATTTGAGTTGGAATTTAGGTATCCATGTTCTAAACAAAAGCCTCTACAGAGAAACACATTAATGTATATCCAGAGTAGTTACATTTGCTCAGCTGCCTCTTAATCTAAGTAGTTCATGGTAAGGATTTCCAGAAAAACCTGCATGTTCAAGTGCAGTATCAAAACTAAAGGCATCCATATCAGTGACTTGTAATAAATGGCTTAATTAGATACGAACTTCATGGTCCACATTTGTTCAAGTGACAGAACTAAATACATAACACCGTGCTGCTTTCCTGTACAGCTGTGTAGAAAACATCCAAGTTAAAAGTGCATGCTTCTTGACAAGATAGTTATAGGCAGACAATAGGACAGTCTCACTGACAGTGAAAAAAAATACAGTAACAAATATTTTAAGATTTAACTTCCCTGAAACTATCATTATATATTGTTCGCAATATGAAAATATGAGACATTCTAGATTTAAGTTCTGCAGATTTTCTTTTTTTGAAGCCAGTCAATGCTTTCTTTCTTTGTTAACTACTCATACCATATTAAGTCAGTCATCTTTTGCAGGAATACATTTAAATCACTTGGTAATTTTTTTTTTTTCTATAAACATCACTAAACAGACATTTCCCTGCAGTTTTCAGAACTTCTCATGAATGAAGTTGTTCTGTTGACTTCTTCATTCACCACTCTCCACAGAGTTATACACAATAACAATATCAGGCTGAAAAATATTTCTAGTCATACACCTCATCATAGTGAAAAAATCAGAAAACTGATTCATTTGGGTAGAACACAAACCAACTGAATAATCAATCAAAAAAATTTTTTTAAAATATATTTTAGTTAAACTATCAATTCAGCCATCACACACATTTTCCCTTTTTTCCTCTAATCCTCATTTTGTGGTTTTTCAGTTCCTTCAAGGAAGGAGCTCTAAAACTGGCTTTTAATCCATTATATGTATTTAAAATAATTTTACAGTCCTATCTGTTTTTATTACAAGTGTCCGAGTTGTACTAAAAATTGGAGTTTCTCTCCAAAATTTATATTAAAAAACATGTTTATCCATTCTTGGAATACTTAAAATTCTTTCTGGAATATCATCAGTTATACAGAGTACAGCAATAAAAGGATAACATCAAAAAAGGCAAAGAATGAGTTTTAATTTGAAGGCATGATTAAAAGACTAAAAATAAAAGAAGATTTAGAAATGGTTCATACTGACCTGAGTCCATAAAGGACTGTCCCATCTGGATGCAAACGGATCATTCTGTTCTTCACAGTGACACCATGTACAAATGACTTCTTGTCATTCAGAAAATAGGTATCAGGAACCCACAGCTGATCAGCTACTCTGTTGTCCAGAGTAAGGTTTAGAGGTATTACATTATACGATAGTCTCTTATCCCTCCATGCTTGCTGAAAGTACATTGTCAAGGTATAGTCCTGTGATTATAAAAACAAACAAACAAAAAAATGTTTGCATTGAAACAGACAGCATACATATGCAAAAAAACAATAATGCAAATACATATTTATTCATTGCAACTGTTCCTAAAGGCAAACATTTCTGTTCAGAATTTCCATAAGTAGATTTATTTACTTTTGCAGTACAGAACATCTTGTGTATACTTAATAACAGAAATGAGAATACAGAAAAGATGGGGTATTTACATTTTATGAATGACTTGGGAGTTCTCATTTCAATATTTAAAAATAAAATGTAAAAAAATTTGTAGATGTTTAACAGTCTGAAATTTCTGTAGCACTTCACAAGACTGGGAGTTCTAGGAAACAGGAATATTCATAGATCTGCATTTGATATGGTCTCCTCTGCATTCACAGAGCTCTAGATCAGGTCTTGTATCTCTGGAGTTGCTGCTACCACCCAAACACTTCTCTAAATTAAAATCTCTTCAAAGTCTGTTAACTTTCCCCTGGGCACTGAAATCAATGGGAAGTCTCTGAGGTTTCTATGCTGCCAAGTCTTAGTCTTCTACTTAATTTTACAGATGAAGTAACTCTGGTTACTTCAATGGAACAATTCAGAGAGCACAATTAAGCATCTGGGTAAATATTTGCAGTATTATGAGGCTTGCTTTGTCTTGATGCAGGCCACTAATGTACAGTACTTCAGACATATTTTTATCTTTTGGTGGTTTAGAGAACACTACAATTACAATTATTTTTTTTTTTTGTAAGACTGTTATACAAAGACAGAATATTCATTATATATTAGCTTATATATTAAAAAAAACCCCTCCATAAATAATTCACAAAGGAGCTGTATATTTGATCACAGACCACGAAGTCAAGGGCTGTAAAATGATACTGAAGGAATACCAAAAGGAGGAATATTCCAAAACCAATATTTTGTTTTGCTTTCTCTAGAGAAGTCATAAAGCAGGCCTCAGACTATTATTTACAATTTGTATTTATCATGGACTTCATTAAATAGTGAGAACTTTTAGTGTACAAAGGACAGCTTTCAACAAAAAGTCAACAAAACCTGCTTCGATTACCAGCGACTCCAGGACCTGGCCATGTCAGAGTATGAAAATCTGTATCCATGCATCAGTCTGAGGCACTTGGAAAGAAGGAAGGCCACCTAACTAATGAACTGTGGTGACTACATGTCACAGACTGATTTCTAGCAGTGCGTAACAAATAAAAAAAAGCATGCAAGATATGAACATTTTACTGCATAAATTGCAGTACTAGTTCTCGTTAGCCACTTTTGTATTTTAAAGGAGGAGCCCACTATTGAAACGATGTTTTTATTACAGTTGGCAAAGAAACATTTATCTTCCTGCTCAAATATGTTAAAAGCACTTGCCACATTTGTAGTTTACAAGCATTTTCATTTAAAAACCCCAAACTGTAATTGACACATAAACAATAAACAGGACAAAAAATACAAAAGTTTCTTATTTTGCAGTCTCACAGACTAAAAAAGAAAAAGTCTACAAAAATGCCTCTGTAAGAAATCACTAAAATTTACTTTAAAGAAAAAGTAACTTTTAAATTTCTAGATGTTATCTTTACACAGGATAGCCATGGACTTGATAAACAACAAACGAATGGGACAACAGGCACGCAAACTTTCTTCCACTGCTATGCAGAGGTGGGATTCATCCTACTTAACTTCAGATCCTGGAGACACATCTTCCCCCACCGATTTTAGAACATCGAGGGCCATCAGTCCTAACCTACGCACATCAGGGAAACGCCTCCAGTTAAATGATGTGAATTGAAGCCAGTGTCAATGGCGAATTGAAAAGAAAAATCAAAATCTGATATAACTTTCATTACCAATTTCTGAGCATCCAGAAGACTATTTTTATTTTATTTATTATGAAACTTTTTATGTATAAATTGGGTTGGCGTAATTACTTACTTTAACATGTATGCTGTCCACCCTTAAAAACAGGCATTAGGGAGAGGCTGTGACAACCATGGCTATTCCAGCAGTTCTCTGAGTAATGACACAGCACTTGGAAACTCATTGACCCTGCCTCTTCTGCACAACAGTGCATGCTCAGATGAATCAGTATAAAATGTTTTTTTACAGAGGTATGTGTTTCCATGGTGGAAACACTTTTAATTTTTTATGCACCTTCCCCCAGAAGAGCCCACATACACGAGCTTCAAATTGCCCCTTCAGTTTTCACTGAAGCAGGGAGAAATATCTGTTTCTGTCGAGAATAGTTATGACATTTCTTCCTTGTCAACACAAAGCCAGAATGGTAATGCTGTCCCTTCAGTTTTCCTCCTATTTGCAATTGTTAAAGGTTAATCATCCTCACTTGCTGTGCCTTCAGCCCTGTGCTCCAGTCGCTACTGGAAGCGTGCACACCCAGCCCGTGCACACACGCTGCTCAGCTTCCGTAGGGTGCCTCCAACATTCACCAAACTCACAGTTACAAGCAGGCAAAAACCAAGGAAGTTTTTCCAATTATTTCGCTGCCAAATATATTTACCTGGTAACTATTCTGATCTGATCAGTTTTTATGATCTGAAATCTCTTCCTCTCCCCACCCCCTCAGGATGAGGGTGACAGTCTGCTTTCAAGAACATTCCACCTACATCTGAAGAATTGTACTGTTATGCTTCATCACTGTTCTGCAGTATTTGATTCATAACCAGATACCAGAAAATGTTCAGTAATATATTGCCAGTAAGAAAATGTATTAGTCCTCATTATACCAATATATACAACATAAAGCAGATGAGCTACAGCAATTGCTCCCTTATTATCCTTGGAATGTTGAATTTTATTCCTATACTAAGGAATAATCTATGTGTATTCATATATAACATATATAGAGAGATCATGCTTCCCTCTTTACACCTCGGTAAAAGAGGAAAAGAAGAGGAGGAAGAACACTAAACATGCATGGTTCAGTGCATAAAAATGAATTACATAAAACTGTAAAACTGGAGCACTGGTATAGCTGAAAGAGAAGCCAAGTCACCAGGCTGGAGTTCAGAATCAAACACACTGTGTTCCAGAAGCAGAGCTGGTGTTCCAACTAGAAGTTATTTGTCATCTGTTGGCCCTAGTTTTCAGATGTGACTGAAGTTTCTGATGGTCAGAATAGGACACCTTAAATAATCTTTATAAAACCCTCACAATCTTTCAAATTTAGGCAGCCCTCTTTTAAATTATTATTAAAAATAAATGTGTTCCAAGCTACATATTGCAAAATATAAAGTGATTAGTCAGAAAAAAAGGAAAACTTGTCACATTCATTCCTTGGAAAGGAGGAAGACATCTGTTTTTAGCATTCCAAATTAAATAGTAATTCAAAAAAACTACATGCAGGTACCAAAAGTCACTCAAGTATCCCAAGCCACTTTACACTTTGTGATTAAGAACATGCTCATCTAGAAGACACACACACAAGAAAAAAGTCTGTTAAATTCTCATTAAATACAGAAATCCCCCTCTATTCTAAGGATAAACATCAAAAACAAACATGCAAATAACTTGTCTCCTTAGGAAGACAAACACACAAAAGAAGTAGAGGAGTAGAAGTGGCTAGTTACAAGATGATTTTGATTTGTTAGAGCCTTAGTATCCAACTACATTCATAGGATGGGATTGTTAGAAGCTTAGTGTAACTATAAAGGTGAAACGGGAGTGAATTAATTTAAAAAGCCTAGTACAAGGCAGTAATTACAGTGAGTTGAAAGAAATAGGAAACCAAACCTCATGATGACTATGTCGGTGTATACCATTACACAAACATAAACTACGAAGGTAGAGGCTATTTACAATACAGGCATACAGAGACACATTGTACAAATAGAACTAAATAGGTTCATCAGTTACCGTGAGAACATGAAGCTTGAAATGCTGTACAAAATTTTACTATCTATATTTAATCTATATATATTTAGTATAGACAAACTCATAAGCAAAACCTAGAATATAAATAGACAAATACTGTATTTTCTGCAATACACACATACTATCATTTGTATAGTTTTCATTATTAGTCCACTCTTCACATAAATTTATATTTAAAAAACTTTTTTATTCTGTCCAGACACAGAAATTTAGGCCACAGAAAATAGATGGTTAGTCCTATTCTATCATGATCAAAAAGATCTCTTTTCTTCCCAGTTTTCTTCTTATTTCACACAATGAACAGAAGAGAAGCAAATATGAGACAGTTAAGCTTAATGCAAATTCTCTCATAAGAGCAAAAAAAAAAAGAATAGTTTTATTAGTATTTGCATATTTATGAGTAAATTTTATCCTGAACGTTATTTTTATGTGGTGGTTCTCTGCAAACACTTTTAAATGTAAATACATTAAGTAATTTAAACTTAAATTTAGTTGACAGAGTTGTTACAGCCAGCCAAGTTGCCAGTTACTGACCATCAGCTTCAAAGAGCCAAGGGAAGATAGTATGCAGGAAAGCATCAAATCTGATAACTGGCACTCTTATTTATATTCTCTCATTTCATTAATACTCTCAAATAAAAGTATTCTTAAACCAAAAAAGAAATGCCAGTTTGGGCCTAGTACTAGTTTTAAAAAAAGATAGGAATACATACCTCAGCCAAACCCACCATAGGCCAATAACTGAAATGTATATTGCTGGTCTTCTTTTAATATTGGAAAAAGGAAGGAAATTCCAAAAAAGGAAATAAATTTCATGAACATTCAACAGTGACAGTGGGAGTCAAAAGACTGGGCCTGATGTAAATTTTTTCAAAGCATGCGGGTAAGGTCCAATGTGAGAAAAATATTTAAAATACAGTTTCACAGTACAGCTTAAAAATGTACAGCAACACTTCTGTTAACTGGAATATAACAGGGCTACTGAAACTTCAGAAGTAATAAAAACAGGAAACTTTGGAGGAAAAAAAAAAATAGAGGAAGCATTCTGTATACCATCAATACAACACAACAGCATGGAATTGAAGAAGCTATTTATCTCTACTCATCAGTAATGAATGGATAACTCCTTTGTGCTTTGGCTTTCGTCCACTTCTCATCACTTTCTTGGTTATTCCTAACTAGTAAAAACACTTTACTACGTTTCCCAGTGCAAGTGTTTTTAAAGCAATTTCCTTCTGAAAATGCTTGAAGCTGAAGATTTTGCCTGAACATTATACTTACCACATACATTTAAAAAGCTGTCTGTTGATGACATATGTAAAACTGCCAATAAGTAAATTATTAAAAGTATACATCTACACTGCAAAACATATTGTAATATATTAACAGCTATTATATACTTAAGAAAGGAGCAAATTTTAATGCTACACCCTCCTCAGACTCAAATGATGTGCACAGTTTTTACAACAGGAAGCACACAAATATGTTTCACTACCTGAATTGTACATAAAACAACCCAAAACAAAGCACTTTCAGAGCTTCAGTGAATTTCCTTCACGAGTAATGTTTTTCCCTGAGTGCTTATTTCAATCCTCATTTTGTTTAACACCAACAACTACAACACGTTTGATTCATAATTACCTATCTCACACTCACATCAACAAAATTAACATAAAAAGCCAGCCCTGTTAACACTGGAAGACACCACAAAGTGACTCACATAAAAGTAGAATGAACATTGAAAAAAAAAAAAAAAAATGGGTAACAGCAAAGACTTGTCAAAATAAAATCTGTCATAGTCCCTTTCAAAAAAAGTCTTTTTCACATTCTGTAAATCTTTACTAAAAAAAAATGACAATGACATCAAGAACCTTACACAGAGTTGAACTCTCTTGATCTATTGAGTCTTACTTGCCAGTTAATTGTGTGCCCTAAAACTTACCAAGTAGTTTTTCTTGATGGGAATTGTACGACCTAACCTCTACGATCTTTGCAGAAAGGAAAAGATCCCAACAACTAAGCTTACCATTTATTCGGCAGCAACTATCCCAGAATTATTCATCAGCTATACTCATTTCGCAGCTGAACAAATAAGCAAAGATGGCTGTTTATCTCCTACAACAGTTCTCAGAAAAACACAGTACCGTGGAATCGAGCAAGGGACTTGCGTACGGAAGCCTGTCAGCAGAGCTTAACTCCTAGGCATAAAACTCCTTCTTACCGAGCATATGAAATCTGTAGTAAGAGACTGCTTACCATTTCAGCGACAAGATCATGAATTTGTGTCTCCTTAGCACTACTGACAGTAGCCAATATTTATATTGTTTCTACACAGTGATTTATATATTGCATTGCAATTCAGTGTCACTATATTTCATGCACTAAAATGAAATAAGGCAGTTATGGCCGATATGTTTCCTGTAATGTCAATTAGTTTAGCAAGACACTGTGACACTAGATTTTAATTTCCAGCAAGTCACCCAGACTGAACCGTGATACTGCACTTTTACCGAGCCAGCAATCTGCGTGTCATTCCAGTGAAAAAGCATCTGCCTCATGTCTTTTGGCTTTCTCTGATTTGGTCTCTTGATAATAGGAGGAAGATTGATGAAAGTGAACTTGAACTGAAAATGGTAATCTAACTGCTACTTGCTTAAGAGAGTCACGTATCTTGTATCTTCAGATTTTTTCTCTTTTGAAAGGATCTAGTCCTCTTTATACAGTGTTGTAGGATTCTCAAACGAACAATGCCAAGTAAGATGAATAAACGCAAACTATGCTCACTTTAAAGAAAAGTTATGGAAACCGTATTTTTCTGCCTCAGACAAAATTATGTACTAGTAGTATTACTTAGTCATGTCTTTGAAGTAGGATAAAATATTTTAACCCACAAGAAATATCAAAAAAAGTTTATTTACATTTGAATTTTGAATTTTTACTTCACTTATATATCACAAGCTGTTTCGCAGAGAAGGGGAGAATAATTCTGAGTTCAGAGATCGTTTCGTAGGCAGCTGTACATTTATACAGGTTCTTCAGAAAGGTAAATATCTACTACAGAAATCATATTTATATTGGTTTTATTACTAGGCTTCCTTTATTGTAACCCATTATTAATAGTATTGCAAAAGAGTAAAAACTATTATTGAAAATACTAAAGAACAAAAAAAATAAATCATAACTTCTAAAATAGAGTGGAAATAAATCAGTGATTAAGCAGAACTGGAGATCCAATTGAAAAGTCTGATGAAAGCAGATGGTGGTCTAAACTACTCTTTTGCAGAAGAGGTTCAAAAGCAAAACACTAGAAACAGCTACCAGACATTGCATGTCTTACTGATACTTTTAGTGAAATTTAAAAAAAAAATCCAGGATAAAAATATAGTAATTGATAGCGAAATTAAACCTGGCTGAAACATGAGAACTCAGGCTGTGCTTAGGTGCAGAACTAAACTAGCATAACATCTGGATGACTGTTGCTCTTACTGATGCTTTATAGTTTCCCAAGTGGCTAATATGTAAATAAAGCCTTAAGAATACATTTAGAAACTACAAGAATTGCCAAGTTAATGCTGCTCTGTAACACTGTAAATAATTTTTAAATATAATAAAAAAATCCAAACAACTTATAAAATTAATAATAAAATGAATAGGTGCTCACTTAAAGCATGTAATACTTATTTAAGATAAACATTTTGCAAGACTTTACAAGGGAAATATTGAAATGAATAAATATTCCCAGAATTTATTAATTTTTACATACAGCCTTGCTTCCTTTGATCAAAGAGATGTTGCTCTATCAAGGCAAGGAGATTGCAATACCAAAAGTGCCATTGATACGCCTGTTATTATGCTAGCTAGCTCTGTCTGCCTTTTCCTATCTAAAAGGATCCATAGCAATTCCTAAATTCCCAACTGAAGACTCTGGTCCAATAGAAACTGAGACTTAATGAGAATAAAACAGTTTGAGATGCACTCAGCATTTAACTACTAGAACAGGTTGGTTATTTACAGTACACACAGTTTGTTGAAAGATGAGGCTGCGACAGAATTTGGCTGCCCATTACAAACCCTGTTATACCTCACAAACAGTTACAGTTCTTCCCTTTAACGTATAGCCTGCTGACACTGAGTCCCGTATCACCTTACTTAACCTCACACATCAGGTGTTCATCTTCTCGGAACTACTGACAATTATCAGCATTTCACAATATTTCAGCCTCAAGAATTCAAACCTGAAGGGCTGTAAGCAGAGCATCCTCAGTGCCACATCTAAACTTTCAAATGTTTCTGTACCAGTAAATCCCTAGAGTCCAGGCTAAACTGCAAGCAAATTTCCAATTTATCTCACTAGGCAGTCACTTCTGCTTTTTCAGTCTTGCAAAGAGATGGTAGCAGGTTCATGTTCTGTGGTGCTAGTGAACCTCTGAGCTGTGCTGAGTGATGAAGTAACAGGAGCACTCTAAACACTTACAAAAACCATAGTAACACTCCCAGAGCTACATTATCAGGGATGCCACATTTCTCCTTTCAGAAATACTAAAGCAAGGCACAAAGTTATCTCAGTGAAGTATACATTTAATTTTAATATTAAAAAGTTAAGAGAAATAGCTGACAAAAAGTTTATTATCTGAGCTTCAGACAGTATTTGTACACTTTGTGCTGTTGAGAAATGCAGTGTTCTGACAAAAATATGTCCCTCCTGTGAGCCCATTTAATTGGGTTGCCTGAGGATGCACTTCTTGAAAAAGAAAAATACTATAGGAATATTTTATTGGATCATTGTTATAGGCAAAGGAATTTACTTTGCTATATTCAGTTTGTTTTACTAAAGCAGATTATTTTGCTAGTATTTCCTTTCAGGTAAAAAGCTAGCTGTCTCCTCAGCAATGGAGAACTTTCTGCAAAGTAACTTCCACAACAGACACAATAAAGAAAGTATATATAATATGTATATTCTTTATTTTCCTAAATATGCTCAAGTAATTATTCTATTCTGCTGTTCTGTTCTGATATTACTGCTACCCTCTGTTTTTCACATCTAAGTCATTTTCCCTCTGTAACACAGAACACCAAAACACTTTCAGGTGGTTTTCAGATACATTTTCTGGCCTTCAAGATTTTTCTCCTATGAATTCTTTCACAGATGAGAACACTATTAATTTTTCTTCACTTATGATCTGTGAGATTAAGATAAAACCTAATTAACCTATGTGAAAATGCTCTTTTGATTGAGAGAACCAAAGACAACTTAGATAGCCTTACAGCAGGTATAACATTCTTAAAAAAAGAAGTATAAATATTAATCAATACTAAGGCAATGTTTTTGGCAGTTTCAGCATTACAAAATTACTAAACCTCACCTCCGTTTTAAAGACAACAAAGTAGAATGAGCTGAGAAGCTCGGATTAAAGTATTCAGTCAGAAAGATTTTAGGAGGCACCAGAGTGAAATTACTAATTAAGCCTATTTTTTTTTTTTTCAAAATTGTCAATACTCAACAGACAAGAAAACCCTATTGTATTAGCATTGGAAAATTGGACAAAATCAGAGCACAGCATTTTTCAAAATGTTGCCCTAAAGAAAGTGTCTGATAATATAATACAGATAAGTTATTAATTCACGAAATGATGGCTTTCCTCAGTGCTTCTTGACACTGAAAGCTGTCACATTTTCTGCTCTTGGAATATCCTTTAGAAAGATATATATTCCGTTATTATAGAGTTCTGTCAAGACAATTGTGAATATCATATTTGTAACATTTCAAAAATATGAAGGATATAATTAATAAGAAATTACAAATTTAAAGCAAATTTTAAGATCGGCTCACAAAGCAATGTTTACATTCATTAAACAACAATCTCACTGAAAATGCTGGCCTAAGAGAAAGACAGTGAGAACAAGAAAGTGAGTTTGAGGAAAAAATTTATTTAAAAAGTCTAAAACATTTCCTCTACAATTTAGAGCTTATCTCAGAATTATAAAAACAACAGGATACATAACATTTCCTTTAGTAATGTACTGTGTAACTGAAATAAAATCAGACTAATTGTTTTCTTTAGCTTATTATGGTGTCCAAAGCTGCTGCTAGTTCACAGAAATGCAGAGGACAAAACAAGACAGGTATGTGCATGCCATACCCTGACTTCATTGTTGCTCTATTTTTCTTCCAAAAAACCTCGGAGTCCTTCTCCCTCTGTCTCTGCATTTTTTCACACGCTACTGCTAATCAAGCTAGGTTTCTATGCCATCTTTCTTGGTATTTTTCTGTTTGGTTGTTTTTTTTTTTCTTGAAGTAAGAAAAGTAACACAGGTTGGATGGAAAGCCCAGACACCTCACCTGCTTTTCCCAAGCGCACCCACTTTGGAAACACACATGGAAATGGTTCTGGGCAACTGCAACCCGCTGGTTATTTTTACCAGCACTCTGCACTCCCAGCCGAAGCACCAGCCCCAGTTCACTTCTACTGAACGCTGTCACCACAGATCCTGCAACACTTAGTCTCTCTGGCCTGCTGATTCCAAGAAGTTCTTCAAAACGGTTCATTAATCCGTCAGTGACAAACTGATGTCCTGAAAGCAGCAATGTGCTCTGGAGAGTACAAATCTCCCACAGATACATTCCTGTAAGCATTTATATATCATGGTCTAACACACAAGAGGCTACACGCTGCACTTCAGACTAATATATTTCTTCCCTGTTTACATATAAATCTTGGGGGGGTAGACCAAACACCTTGGTTTAGCCTTCCCCAGCCAGTAGTCTCTTGAGTCCTGTAACCTTATGTATGGGTTTCATGGGGCTTGAACAGCGAAGAGTGTGAGGATGGAGAAAAAAAAAAAAAAAAAAAAAAGAAATAGTGACATGTCCCACAGGCCTTTTCCTGTATTTTAAACACTCTTCTCCCCATATCCCAAGATATGACAGGCTGATCCTCTCAAGAATGTTGTGCACGGCAGAGAACTGCCAGCACTGAAGTAAAAGGACAATTTTAAATAAGTACATATCGTTTCTTTCATAGTGATGACAAGCCTGTGGAAGCTGGTAAAAAGTCCAATTTGCATGACAGCCCAACACTTCGGCAAAGAGAACACACTCAGCAGAGACACTTCCAAGAGAATAAGTGATGTAATAAGATGAATAAAAGAAATTCATTAATTAATTTTGTAGGGAGAAATATCTAAAAAAATTTAGGCGGAAAAATTTTGCATCTTTAACAGTCATTGCACCTGTATTAATGATACTTTAAATTGTTCATGGTTCAGCAAAGCCAAAGCCTATTGGAGTATCTCACAGGGAAGAATTTCCATTCTGATGCCTTTACTACACTGGTGTATTTTCCTTAACACACACTGAAAACTTTATGGCAAAGAACAGCTGCAATGCCCTCAACAGCAAATTATCCCTAGTTTTCCACAATCAGCCTGCATATTTTATCTGCAAGAAATCAACAGAAGATTAACACTGGAAAGATCTTCCAGGACAATTCTGTATTAATATTTTCATAGGGTCATAGGAAAACTCAGGCAAGAAGAGACCTCAGGAGGTTACTTGTGGAACCTCCAGCTCAGCGCCAGAGCAGTTGTGAGGTCAGATCAAGTTTCTCAAGGCTCTATCCAACCTGCTCTTGAAGGCCTTGAAAATTTTCTTTTCTGTCTATATGGATTAGAACAACATTTTAATAACAATGAAATGTATATTTGCATTTAGAAATAAATTTACTTCCCTGTGCCTCAAAAAGGAAAAATCAGGGTGGTTACCCTAATCCAGGAACGACTGCCATTTAATTTAAGTTTGATTTAAAATCACTGTTGTCTGGTATTTGGAGCCATTGCACACAACTGCTTCTATCTATTCTGTTTAGCCTTTTTTATGTCATTTGCCCAGTAATTACCTCCACTCTTTAGTTTCACAACTATTTCAGCCATATAAATTGACAGGATTCATTTACCATTGAGTTTTAGAACTTATATATTGTTCAATATTTCCTGTGCTCTTCAATTGTCACCAACTTTACTTCTCATGAAACTATTCCCTGTTCCTATACAGTATATTTTTTGACAATTTTTTTTTTTGGTTGTTCTCCCTGTGTTTTAATCTTAACCTTCATGGCTTCCTATCTCTACCAGATAACTTTTTATGCATTTAAATAATTCATTTCCATTTTCACAATGATTAATAGTTACTTTGTAAACAATCCTGATTGCACTTTGTCAGACAAGCTATCCTGTCATCAAGACCTATTAATTTAATGTCATTACACTTGTAACTTAATTCTCAGAAATATACTCCAAGAAAAGAAAAAAAAAATTATCTAGCATCCTTCGTTACTGAATGGATTTAGTTAGTTGTCTGTCTCCAGCTAGATTAAATGTCTCATCTCAACCACCTTCAAAATTTCTCTCCTTCCTTGTGGTTCACTGTTTCTCCCAGCGCTGAAGTCAGGCTTGTACTTCAGTTACCAAATGGAAGTAATTGCTCTGACAGCTGGAAACATCAAGAACAAGATAGAAGCTTGCCTTTTTTCAAGGCATGAAAGGTAAATGGTTAACGGCAATGGCATTAAAAGTATCTCTTACTTGGAATTAATACAAATCCAGCATATTTTAACAAATAAGGATACCATACATCTTTTTCCTTCAGCCTGCTTGTTGTGGAAATAAAAAAAGTTATTACTGGTCCCAGACTCTGATCCTTTTTAAGAAATTCAGATATAATTGCACCAGGAAACTATTTCAGAAAAATAGATCCTGTTTTAAATTAATCAGCTTCATTATAATCATACTTTAAATTAGTTTGATTCAGCAGCATCTTCTGAAAACACGGATGGTTTTTAAGCAATTTTCAGATCTTGCACAGAATGAACTTTCAACTTACACAGCACTTCCCTCCAGCTGCTGTTATTGGAAGGCATTTACACAACTTCTCGGGACTTTTGGTTTTACATTATTCCGTCCATCTGGGCACCAAAACCAGCGGTCTGGACGCAATCTTTTCTGCCTTCTCTCTACTTTACTCGATATTTATTAAAATTTCTGGGAGACAAAATGCCCAGGAAACCATGAACTCTATGGATACTTCAGAAAGAACTGAGAGCAAGAGTTCTGGTTTTTCCTTCACCCCGAAAGAACAATAATCCAGAGCTTGCAAGAGCAGTAGTCATTTTGCACATAACAGAAAGCAATGCATTTGCTTCCTTTTTTTGACATGTGGAATTGCATCATCATTCTCACATCTTCATGTATCTGGAAAAGATCAAAGTTGACCAAGTGAACATGTTCCATTAGAAAGAAGTCTCAAGGACACATTCCTACTTAATCCCTCTCAATTTTTACATTGCAAACTCTTTCAGAAATCTAATATAATAAAGATGTGGAAAACAAACAAATCCAGGGATAAGAAACAAACACTAAATTTCCAGGAGTGGAAATCATCAGATATTTTCCAAAACTTACACAAAACATGTTTTCATTTACCAGATTACTTGCCAAAGGAATTTCAAGCCCTGAATTTACAAAAAAGCTATTATGAACTTCCCTTCTGATAGTCAGGAGATGTCAAACATACTTTGCAGTCCTACTGCTGGAATATTGAAGACAAATGCAAAACAGTGATCTGAAACTAATTCTTAAAGAGCTCTTCAAGGCAGGGTGGGACAGTACCATACTTTATATACTCTGCCCCTGTATAGCAGTTTTCATGACAGTTGTCACAGACTGATCCACAGGATCCTTTGCCATTAAATGCCACACAAATACCTTCATCAAGAAAAGTGGTATTTTCCCCCAAATGCATTAAATTTTAAAATAGTAAGTTTGAAAGTATTTTTTTCAGCAAAATGTTTGTGTTTCCACAATAAAAACAACCTCCTCTTTGATCTGTGTTTGTCTGCCTCTTTTCAAAATTTAAAACCAGATAAGCAAAACCCCTAATTGGCTCTCAGTCACTAAAGCTCATACACATGTTCACTGTTCTCCCTTGCCAAATAAACTCCCATCACAGTGTACAAATTACAGTTCCATAACACATGCTGAATTCCATACAGTTATACAGTTCCATAATACATGCAAAGTATATATACATTTGAACACACACACGTTATTGAGAATATCCATTTTTAACAATTCAAGCACACAGACACACACACAAATTAATCAGAAAGCTCCATGTTGACTCCACTGAGATTGTCCTGAAAATAATGGCCCATCTCCCAGCAGCTTGTTCTGTCTTGATGAATTTGTAATGCTGGGTTTCTGAATTCATTTTGTACTTTCACCATAAAGATTTTGTTTAATATTTCAGTCTTACCAGGTTCAAAAAGACATTAGCTGAAGTGTTTTGGTTTTTCTCTCAAATTATCACACTTTAAGTCACCGCAGTAAGTGCATGGGTTTTAGCGGGTGTTGGACACGCAAAATCTCAAGTAGCTCCACGACCTCCCGTGTTTTATACAGTATTTCTGCCTGAGCACGCTACATGGTAGTCAGCAAGCAGAACACATCGATTTGAAATCTACTAGTTAGTAGGTGGTTAATTCATGCGTGAAATGCATTCATACATCTCACTTTACTACCTGTACCAAAGCCCTGTTCTTTACTACAGTATACTGTGGATGTTTGGAATAGATTGCAATTGCACTGGTACCTCTAATGAAAACACTGGGAATTCAGGGACAGAGACTCATCTTCTAACTCATGGTTTTATCTACAATACTTCCGCAAAATTTTGAGATTTTTTTTTCAGCAGGGGTGGAGAGGAAAGGACAGGGAATAGACGCAAGGATATTTATCTTTCAAGGTCCCTTCCAACCTGGGCAGATCTATGAACATTTTGAGACAAGTATGCCCTAAATTAATTGCTTATGATCTTGTATTAGACAACTTGTTATTAATGTCACCAAATATTACAATTAAGTACTCCTCTTAAATCATCTCCTCATCTCTGCAGTATTTAAAAAGTCAAGCTAGACCTCAACTGGCCTATGGCATACCACGATTATCTATAGCAGTTCATAATTAATGAATTACAGTTATGCTGCATGCACTGTCAAACACTTATTTAGGAGATCACTGAAATATGAATCTTAATATCTGCTTGTTTGAGCTGTTCAGCATGGAAAAATTACAACTGAAGATGCTCTCAGAATCTGAGAGAATGAACGACTCTTCAGATAAAATGGGAAGAAAAGAAAAATCTGAAGTTAATTACAGCAAAGTTTGCATGAACAGAAGGCAAATACATACCTAATACCTCACAGAAGTGCCTCTCCCGAGGAAAATGTTCAGTGCTTAAAACTAAGCATATCCTTCAGCGCTTTTCGAAGATGCTTTGAGCACTTGACCAAATCAATACCAAGAATTGTTTTAAAAATATAAACCCAAACCAGGTAAAGTCACGGGCAAAATAGTTTAGTTTTGCATTTTCATGAGAGCCCACAGATTTTAGGCACAAAATTTCACATAAGTCTGGTCCCAGTGAAACCATGGCTGAACTTCAGTATAGGCCTTTGAAAAAAACTGAATTCTATGGGCTATTAATACAGACAGTTACAATTCTGAGCTTTCCTGAACTAGCGACACGTGAGCCACTTATGGAATCTTAAGAAAAATCCATTTATTTGATTCTGAGATATTGTTTAGATCCTTATTTCTCTAGATCTGGGTGCAAGGAAAACCTTCACGTACCCTATTCCTTTCTAGTGACTTTATTTCACTTGTGTTTTATTTGTGTTGCTGTCATACTGTATGAAAAATCTGACCATTAAACAGTTAAATAAACACTAAATATCTTTTTTATTCCCTAGTATAAGTTTATTCTAAGTCCTTACATGAGTGTGATTCCATTAATGAGTCAAAGGAACACAAGAGGGTTAAAAAGAAAAAAACCAACAATACTGCTATAAGCATCTCCATTTTTTTTTTCTGAACAAGAAAAAAATTATCTCTGCACTCTGATATATCAAGATGCATAATTGTAAATAACTTGGAATGCCTTAATCAAAACAACTCTATACGACAGACCTCAACTTCTATGATCATATCACATCAGTTTAGTTAATTTTTATCCTCCCCTTCCATGCCCATGAAGTTACAACAAAACAGAAGTACTGAATTACTGTTTCTTAAGGACACCATGATGCTTTAGTAGTACAATACATGGGTTTTCATGGCTTTGGAACGCGGCAATACATCAACTGCCTTAGATCTAATCTGTTACTTAGAACAATTTTTTAATCTGTCATGTAATCTTAGAGGGTGCTTTATATATTCTGGTAGATTGTCTATCAACTGCAATTTTAAAATCAGGACATGACTCCTGAGAAGTTCATCAAGAAAGTTTTGTGTTCCTCTTCCCCCTCCCCCCCAACGTCAGATGTTTCAAACAAAATGAGAGAACCTTAAATCAAGCACTGTTAGTATAATCTGCTGCTAGCTCCTAAATACCTTCTTAACCCTTTCCAGATGTCACAGTCTGGATTCGGTAAAAAACGTCTTTCTACTCCTGCAAGTGTCAGGTGTTGGGTTGGGTTTTTGTTGGTTTGTTGGGTGTTTTTTGGGTTTTGTTTTTTTTTTTGGGGGGGTGGGGTGGGGGTTTTTTTGTTGTTTTTTTGTTTTGTTTTGTTTTTGGGGGGGGGAGTTGAGGGGGAGTGCTCACAGGAACTTTCTAGCTGATAAGGCAACCTCAGTATATTCATTAGTTCATGCTTATTTGTAGCACAGTATCAACTTTTTAGATTAATCTTAGTTCACTGCAATTATCCATTTTGCTTAGAACAAAACAGACAATTAAATGAAGGGGTAAAATCAGGCAAAAGAGGATACAGATTTTAACCATTAGATAATTTACACGATACCCATACATATTACCTATGACTAACATTAAAACTCACACTTTAAAAATTTGGATGTTGAATTCTAATATTCCTGGCTGCCAGCCACACACAGAAAACAGACAGGCTAATGCTAAAGAAAACAAATTTTTATTCATTTACCTTCTATGTGAAATGAACTGTGTAGTAAATTATTTAGAAGAGGAAAATTGTAATTGCATGTGTAATAAAGCTGAAAATTAAAGAGAAGCAGATGGAAGACTAAAAGTTCTTTTTTGTAAGTGATAAGAGGATGATTCATAAGTATTTGACATTAGTTAAAATTACTTATGGAACAAATGTTTATGGAAAAATGTTCTTCTTAGGACAATGTGCCATCGCATAACCAGCCAAGAATTATCTTGATTGAGACCTCTAATCAAAAAGAGAAAAGGAAATAAACTAAGAAAGAAGAAAAAGGGCAAAAATTGTTCCCTTCTGAGCTTCAGTGACTTGTTTTAGCTTCCTACCTCAAGAATCCAGGGCACTATCAGAAATGTCATAGATCACAATAGTTCAATTAATTTTCAGTTTTAAGGGTACTTTACACTGTCACAAAATGCTAATGCACTTCCTAAAGTCAGCTCAACAGAAAGTGTGAAAGGATAAATGGGATCTAAGTGCATGGATGTAAGTACATGAGATTGGTGGTGAAGTTACCTCACTTAGTTATAGGCAATCCTGGGGAAAGGCTTTAAGTCTCCATCTACTAGAGAATTTTCTCTAGAGAAAAATGGAAATGAAAGCCATTTCATTTTCTCTCCATTTTCTCTAGAGAAAAATGGAAATGAAAGCAAATGATCTTATCCACACTTACATGGTTGTATATGACTTCAAATATATTTAAGTGAACATTTTCATATATATCTAAATATTTAAAGTACCAGGAATAATTAAAAGTACAGATTAACTTCTTTTCATTATTTTCCTAATGTCATGTCATGAAAAATGCAGCTACCTTACAGATGTTCCTTCCATGTTGTTATTTGTTCATAGTAAATAGGCCAGCACTTTCACTACACAGCCAAGGGTTCCCTTCACTCTAACACACATCGTGCCCATGCAGCGCAGAAGCCAGCCCTGCTGTAGTAGGAGAGGATGGTGCAGAATAAGACTTGAGCGGCTTGTTGCGGTCTTTCAGCAGCAAACAGGTGCCTTTTCATTCTAGCATCAACAGTATTTGTACTTTAACCTAGAACTTTTGACATAGCAGACAACTTGAGTTTAAGGTATCATTTAACTTGTGCTAAAGTTGTGTGCATGCAAATGCATATGCATATACTATGTCAATCTCGAGGTAAAATTAAAATTATAATACCTGGAGCTAATAATGTAGTAAAGCACATCTAAATTCTTAAACAAAACTTTTGGTTTAAAATACACAGCTAAGTGTTACTGTCTCTTCATAGCACATACTCTTCCAGGTCACACTATGAATCACTCATAACCATTATTATTATGCAGTGGTATTTATGAAATATGTTAATCATGTCACATACAGGAGGTTTAACTGAGAAATTGAATAAATTAGTCCCTAACCTCTATTAACTGTTCAGAGGTAATTAAAAAGATCTGTAAAGGTAGTCTGCATATTGGGCTTCCTCTTCCACACTGGCCATTTAAATTGATTACTGATAATACAATAGGACCAATAAGCTCTTCAGTGTTGTTTGGAGACAGAATATAAATGACAAAATGGTAACTTCTGTCAGTATTTTGCTTCAAAATAGCCAGCCACTCGTACTTTGGGTTAAAAACTAGAAGGGAGAATCCCAAGACAAAATTTTAAGTTTGTAATTTATAGAAGAATTTTTAAGTACCTTTGTATTTCCCTCCGTCTTATTATTGAAATCTCATGCCATGACACAGAGCTATGTTAACCTGCACGAATTATAACAGTGGTCTTATTTTCCTCTACAGATCTTTCTGATTCTGTTCTCAAATTGAAGAAAACACACTGGCCTAAGAACATTATTTCCTTCCTGTTAGACCACCCTATTAGATGAGACAGGTTACCCTAAGGATTGGACTTCAATACCTCTTGGTCCCACCATGATGTACGAGAACCGTGGCAGATGATGTTCAAACACTGACATTTAGAAAAGATAATAGAATTCTTTTGCTTCTTCAAACAGTAATAATTTTTGCATCCTTTTACACCAAACAGTGTTAACTGTAGAAAAATATACCTACTTAAATCCCTCAGCACTGGCAATATATTCACTGATACATAAAAACAACACTGAAAAAAATGATAGCTTCACAACTATGAAAAACGCTTGACAACAAACCACATTATTGCTTTTGATTTGGTCTTAGATACTGTTTCTCTATCTTCATGCAGTACTTTGAAACACTGATATGGTTTCCTTCATGTCCACCTAGTTAACCTGAGCATGGTAGACCTATTTTTGGGGGGTTAAGCAGCCTTTCAGTTTGTATTTTCATACTATCTAAACATACCACGTGTTCCTCCCATAAAGGTCGCTAGTGTTTATTACATAGCCCCTGACAATCTTTTGAGAATTACTCTCATCTGGATTTCAAAGAAAAAGGTATGTTGACTTTGATTTCCTTTGATTTCTCCAATTCACTTTTCTGTCTTCCAGCCAGGGTTATAGATTACAGGATTATTCTTAGCTTAAGTATTTATAAAGTGTCCATCTGTTTAGTTGTTAATATAGAAATCAGAGACCCAGCATTGCTAGTTTTACCACAGATATTTTAAAATCTCTTGTAGAAACGTACAAACCCAATATAAATTTGCAAGAATCTGCAGCCAAACAGGCAGAGCAGTGAGTCTGAGCAGAGGAGATTTGACTCTGGTCTTGTTCCACATTACTGCACACCCAGTCCGATAGGCTCATTACAAGAGTTAGGTTCACCTGTCCAGCTGCTTAAAAAATTTCCCAGTCTTACTCTGCCTCTATGTTGCACAAAATTATCTTATGAATAGGGAAGAACACAGCCTCTGGGAAAACCTCTAAAGGTAACAGCCCTAAGGAAAACCCTGAAAAGTCCTCCCTTCTTTTCTGTCATGGTCAGTATTAGCGTGCAGCAATACAAGCAACAGGCATTTCATATCAAAAGTCAAAGCAACAACATAGCCTATACACCATAACGCACTGCAGTTCCACAACAGGTAGAATCAAGGGCTCAGTAAATTGAAAAGAATGCAATGTGAAATGCAAAACTTTTGAAATACTTAGAGCCAGAAAGCCTTTTCAAATGTGTAAAAGGAACATCTAGATATACATGTCTAAAAGCAAATTACTTGTCTGTAAAAGCCTCCAAAATTCATTAATTTCTGGTTCTGCAAGACAGCATTTTCTATCTACAGTTTTAGATCAAGAATAATGTTGTTATACATTGAAAGTATTTAAGTGGAGCACATATATCAAATATAAGTTGCTGAAATTTTCTTGTGACAAAGCAACTGTAGCAGTCTTTAATATCTAGGGAAAGCAAACCATGACTCTGCTTACATTTCTACCTGGAGGAGTTCAAGTATATTAAGCAATTCCTCCACACACACAGATGTCTGGATGTTTCTCCATATTAATTTTAATTAGCTGTTCACATTTTTATTTTTATTGGCTCTTGCAGTGATCCATTCACCTACATAATCTCATGTTATTTTTCCTTTCTTCCCATAAAACAGGATTTTAATGACTGCCTCTAACTGAACAGGTTATCCAAACCCAGCTTACAATATCCCACACTATATATTTAAAATCAGTCTAACAAAACGGAGAAAATATCCAACTACAGTGTAGAACAGAAAGTCAGGAGTCTAGCAACAATCTGAAGCAACTTAAATGCAACTTTCAAAATTTCAGTTAAAACAACTTGCAAAAAATATCCTGTTGTGTCTCCTATGAAAGAGAACCATACATCATGCATAAAACTCAGTAAAAGACCACTTTGAAAGCAACAGCTGTCATTGTTATACATGAACAACAACCTTTAATAGGAGCATAATAAGCCTTCAGAAATCACTTTGGTACCTCCCTTTGGCAGACTGCTTCCAGACTTTCACATATGGATTTTACTGGCTGTATTGCAGACTTAACATCTGATATTCTGCATGCCTGTTCCTTAAAGATGTGACTTTATTATGCCAAGCAAAGTTATCTGCAACTAGCTAAGGATCCCCCACTCCTGGGCAAAATACAAAAGTAACAGGACATTAACAATATTAGATCCATAAAAGCAAACCACATTATTTGCAAATTCATGGAAGGAAAATGGCAATGAGGCAAGTACAGGAATAAAAGAATACAAATTGTGGCTTTTAATATGGTCATGCTACAGAGATCTCCAGAGTCAATTACAATTTCTGCCATGGAACAGGCAGAGCGATTGAGTCCCTGACTTTTTTTTTTTTTTTTCTTCAAAAAAAAACCAAACAAAAAAAAAAACCCAACAACAAAACACACACACACAAAAACCCAAAAAAAACACAAACAAAACAAAACAACAAACCCACAACCCTCTGGTAGATGATTTTGCACTGACCACTTTGAGTTTAGTGAAAGATAGAGACAAATAGCCAAGAAAATGACTGCAGAAAGTGGCATGATTGTATCATATAACACATGGCAGAATCCAGGATCTGGTGTCGTAATGAATGACACCTCCATCAAAAGCTTTCCTGTTAGCGTGGCTGAAGTCCACAAACCAAAAAAAGCACCAAAAGGCCAACAAAACCAGCCAACCACATAACATAATCTGTCTTCCAAAAAAGTAGGTGGTTAGCTTGCATGGTTTTCCAATTAAAGTTCTAAGATTATCCGCTCCCCCTCCCCCCCCCCAAAAAAATCAGGAAAAAAAATTGCCCTTCTTCATTTTGTTCAAACCATATGAAAATCTTAAATATTTCCTATCAATAGAACAGCTCAAGAACTGCCCCTGCTCACAATCCTATCCGAATGAAAGAAACACACAGACCAACAGAAATTAGCTGCATAAACTAATATAAACTTTACATTTACATTTTGTTTTCTGTGTAGAAGGAAACACACCTAGACAATTTCTTTCTCTAATACTGTGTTATTTAAGAGATAATGTCAATGAAATAGTGCGTTGTTAGAAGATAATGGTCTCCTGCTGCTATTAAATGCCAAGGCACAGCTAAGCCATTTATTTGCAAAGCAAGGGACATTAATCCTATGATAATATTCTACTACAAATGATGTTTCTATTATACTGAATAGGACATGTTGATTCAATCATTTGATTGGATACCTGCTATTGCAACTGAACTTGGTCTGAACTTGCATTTGAACTGACCCCCTACAGAAGAACCCTGCAACATTTACAAAATTTAATCCAAGCATACAAACCTCAGCCAAGTCTCAAAGAACATTAGATATGTATTTTTATGGCCATTTTGTAGGTAGATAAACTAAGACTTGCCCCACCTTACAGTACAGCTTAGCAGAACGACCAGAAGCAGAAATGGAAAAATATTTACCTTAAAGGAGAGGTACGTTTTTCTACTTGGGTTTGCAACTGTTCACTACCAAATAAAAACTTGGGTGTGTTTTTGCCAGCAGCATGAAGGGCTGGTATCCTTTCAACCTGCAGAACGAGGTATGCTGTATGCCAAGAAAAAGGGCATGGAGGACATGTGGGCATCATATTTCAAAGATTTCAGGTAGCTAAAGGCGGCAGACTGCTCTTTGCCTTTGGCTCATTGCTCCTGCACCACTCCGGCACAGCAGGGGCCTCAGAGGGGTCATAACTCTGAGATTTGTTCAAAGTCTCAGCAGCCTGACTCAATCACTACTTTAAAAACATTTATTTTAAGAATTTCTGCACTGAGATGAACAAGCTACTCCTTGAAAAGGCCCTGCGATCCTTCTTCACCTGAGGGAAAAGTAGATGATTTGAGCACGGTTTCACATGTCCACAGATTGGTTGTATCTTCATGTTTTCTGTTTTCTTTAGGTGGACAGAGATTTCTGGGATGGCCTGTTTGGGTGATCTAGTGTAAAAGAAGAGAACTATGATGGCAGAGCTTGTTGGCGAGTGCCTTGGTGCCTGTCCATAGCTCTTACCAAGACCATACAACAGCGGACAGAACTACTGCAAAGTTCTGGCTCAGCAACAGCAGCAAGGAAATCACCCTAACAGTTGGGTAATGCTGTTGAAGACATATGTGCTTAGACAGCATCTGAAGACAGTGCAAAGATGCTTCATGTTAAAACAGAAACCCATCGGGGAGCCCAGAGCTGTAGGAGCTAGGACCCTCAGCAGCAGCAGCAGGAACCTGACTCTCATTGCAGAGATGACTGCTAGTGAAGGTTTGCTCAGTGCTAGCAGCTGCCTCAGGGCACACAGGTGAGGGGGCTGCAGCATCTCTCCCGAGACATACGGTGGCTTGCACACCGGAGATGCAGCTGTGGCCAAGAAGCTTTGCAGAGTTTCCAGTACCAGGAAGACGCAAGCCGAAGAAGCTGAAACATTCTGTGCATCAATTCCTAGCCTGGTATTTCAGTGCTGAATAAGCATCTCCAGATTTAAGAACGTATCATCCACTGGCTGGTTTCTTTCCTTCGCAGCTGGTGAGCTGGTTTCCCAACACAGACTTGACAGAGTGGATAAGCACCACAGTGCAACACAGATTCGACTATGATTAGTTTATGGAAAAATATAACTGAAAAGCAATTTACTAATTAAAGCAAGGATTCCCCTGTGGTCCAGCTGAATGTAGCAAAAAATTAAACTTGCCTGTAACTCAGAGAGCAGGCGCTTGAGAACAAAGGCACGACAAAAGATCCATTTCACATTTTAACTACCAAAAATATCTTGAAATTTTGGAGCTTGAAACACATGCAATATCCAAAGTAAAGCACATATACAATCACTGGGAAAATAAACAAGGGGGTTTCACTGGGAAAATAAACAAGGGGGTTCTAACAATAATCATGTTACTTTCAACAACAAACAGAGGAGCTCTACAGTAAAAACTTCATGAAAGTGTTGAACTTTTAAGCTTGCTTCAAGTATTTTGTTTTGCCTAGTGCAAACGTCATCCAGCTACCTCTACTTTCGCAGATTTCATGTTTAAAAGTAGATGTTACTATATACTTTACATGGTTCCTTTTGGAAACTTCAAGTTTTATTGTATCTCTCAGAACTCTATTTAACACACTATTTTTTCTTTCAATTTATATCTGAATTATGAGCAATTTCTCAGGGAGCTTTCAGAATAAATAAAAGCACTGGATCTGTCACGAGTAAAACCACCCACATACATCAGTAACTCAGAGGTAACTTAGGTCATCAGCACCCATCGAGTTCAGACCAGGAAACCATAGCACGTAAAGCCAATGTGACATAAAAGCTTCAAACATTCCTCTTAAGGAATTCCAAAGCATATAACCTTGACCTTTTTTGTTCTTTCTTAATTTTCAGTCTGGGAGGGCAGGCTAGGCCATGGGCATTTTTACACTCTTTTCTGTGAAGTCATCTTTGCTCGTTTGATGGTCTAGTGATCATCCAGCGATTTGGGCACTAAACCTCTGTGAAACACGTCTGCCTTCTGCAGACTTCTTTTGTAGAAAAAAACCACTTAAGACATTCTGTAAGTTAAGCTATATATTCTTGCTGGAGGAAGTGTTTATTATTAGAAGACCTGGACATAGCAAAATTTACTACAGTTTGATGAGAATTCTTAAACATATCTCAGCAGACACTAAGAAACCATTAATGCTGTGAAGGTAGACTCAGGCTGCATGTGCTGCATATTCGTGTTTATGTATGTCTGAATAAAGGATTGTTATTTGCTTCCTTATACTCCCTGTGGCATAAGGTAATGTGGTAGCTAAAGTAAACAGCACCCGACAGACTTAGAAATTGATCCTACAGTTCATTCTATGTTTTCCTAAAGGGCCTTTCATTAGCAGCACCCGAAGAGTGAAAGCATAATTTACCTTATGTAAGGTGGAGTTAATTATCCCACATTAGAGCCCCAGTGACCAATCCATAAAACAGCTGGTAACATCTTTTTTTAATTGCAAAACCATTGTCTAACTGCCTTTTTTGCTTCCAGAATGCCATGTGCAATTTTCCTTGGTAATTTTTGCCTGCTTCATAAAAAGCTGACTTGATTATCTTTGGATAAATACTGCATAACTAATGATAGAGCTTAATAAACACTAAGGAAGTGCAAAATTCTGAAAAGATAATTTTGTGAAATCTAAATGATCTTACAAAAAAGTAACAATTTCTACTTCTGCATTAAATTTTGCACATGGTGCAAGCCAGGAATTTTATGAACAAGTTCATAAGTCATTAGTAATACATATGCATAATATATTAGGGCTGTAGCCCTAACATCCTGGATCAGAATCTTCAGATTCTGTTCTAAGAAAAACAAAAAAAAATCCCAAAACCCCAAATCACAGACAACTCACACAGCAAAGGTGGAACAGTCCTGCAATAAAAGATAACTTTCTGAAGATGTCACACTTGCAGTGAGAGAACTGTGTACCTATAATCAATCCATGTTCTCATGACTAAATTAAGAAAAAAGTGTTAATGTGGACCCAATAAAACCTTAGCCAACTACAAGGCAAATGGCAGTCCTAAAAAACCCTGTCTGACCAGCAGCTTACCTGTACTGATAATAATAATCACAGGGCAAGATAATAATTTAAAAATTTACATTTTAAGGATATCTGCCCTTTTTGGTTCCCCAGTATTTAGCAGAGCCATGTTCTATATAATCAGTAGTAACACATTCAAATATTTCATTTGAAAACTGACATACTCTTTTCAATGAAGACTGAAAAATATGGCTCTTTTCCATTCCACATTACAATATACAATACACAATACACAGCAATAACCCCAACACATCACTATGCTTTCCACAACTAAACGAAACATACATAAAAATCCCAAATGTGCAAGCATTTTATCATCATTTGCTGTCTAAAAACTTATGCTGCTTTAAGCAAGATAATAACACAGTTTCCTTTTTAATTAAAAGGTATCATGACCCTACTGTAAACCAAAAAGCTACTTGGTACAGAAGAGAGGCATCCACAGCCTATATGTAATGGTATTGGTTTTTTAAATGTACTTATTATCCTGATAGGTTCTGTGACCTTAGTATTTTTGACATGTGGATACCAAAGGAATAAAACAGAATTAATTAAAACAAGCTAAACAGCTCTATTATAATTCAGTACAATAAAGATCTAAGTGAAAACAAGAAAGAAAACAGGGAAAGAAGCATTTTTCATTGTATCCCTTTGCCCTTATAATTCCACTGCTGTCTAATTTTTTTCTTCCCACTATCAGGTCATCCCAGTTGGCCATCACAAATTGATAACATTGTTAAACATTGTTACAGAGCAAAGCACCCTGCTAGGGTTCTCACAAAAACATTTCAGATGGTTCAGATCATAATCCATGCATAAAGTACACTTTTACTTGCAGGTCTGCCTCTTTCTTTTTTAAAAAAGTCATTGTGCACATAACACCAAAGCAGATAGAAACCTGATGATATTAAATACGTGAATAATACAGAAAGGAAAAGAAAATTCTTTTGTTTACAGACTTATCATAATATTACTACTTGCAGGACTGCAAGTAACTAAGGCAAAGCTTACCAGAATTATTTTCTTACACATATTTGTTCTGATGAGAAGGGAACATTGATGAGAATAAAACTTGCTCATTTTTCCAAAAATGGAACACAACACCTTTTTTCATTTTTCTGTCTCATGCATTATAAAAAGTCCAAAGCACTTACAATAAGAACAACTCAAAACCTGTCATTGCTGCAGAAATGTTTAAGTGATATTACTGGTATATTACAGAAAGAAATACCACAGTATTAGCTGTATGTAATGGTCAAGAAAGGTGCAGAGGCAATGTCAAGTGTTTAATATTAAAACATGGTGATATATATTAATGAGGTATTATCATAAACTCCAAATGTATAAACTTGTGCATTGCCATATACCAAAGTGGGGGTGGGGTGGGGAATAGAAAAGGACACTTAAAATTAAATTGGTGACCATATTTCTGCAGTCATTAATAGGCTCATTTAATCTTAAATTCAATGCCAATGAACTTACAAGTGTAAAATAGAGAAGGATAATGAACCAGAATAGACCCTTAACACAGGGAAGTTGCAGTACAACCAATTCAAATGCCCCCCCTCTGCTAAAACTGCTCAGAAACCACAGATGTTTCCTTGTTTTGTTTTCATTGTTTCTGATCATTCCCCCAAACTCCCATCATGTTACAGATGTGTCTTTCAGAGTGCAAAAGACTGTTCAGATTCTTCATGTATCAGATTAGGTGCGAAATTAGTATATAGCATACACATGACAGTTTGGCCACTGAGAATCTATGCAGATGAATAGACAAGTACATTTGAGTCCCCAGTAATTCATGAAACGTGAGAATTATTTCTGTAACACCCTTAAAAGCTATCTCCAAAAGTCAATTATCTCTAAAGCAATGCATAACCAAACAGTATTACTCAACAAGCATACTCCTCAACTATTTACGGAAGAAGTGGTCAACGGTTTTTTTACCTATCAAGTATTACTCTTTCAGTTAATGTTTCCTTCTAATGGAATCTTCCTAGGAAGATGCAAATCTCTGAACGACATGCTTTTGTTCTTCACTAAACCACCGATCACCTAATTTTCACCCTAGTTAACATAACTGCAAATGCACTCTGAAATGGGTCAAAGTGCCCACCATATGACTAATTTAAAAACCAAGCAAATCAACCCAAACCCCAGACCTTTTCAAAATAGTGCTAAAGTAGCTCTTGAGGTCCAAACTTCTCTATCTTGACCATTCTTGTGTGGCTAATGGGTGCTGCTTTGGCTTGACAGGACATTTGTCTTCCTGAATCTTTCTCTGCCCTGTGAGCAAGGCCTCCCATAAGCAGTCTCATGGCATTTATTACATGAACTACTGCACTTTAAAAACAAACAAACAAAACCGAGTGAGATAAAACAGATTTTCCCCATTGTAATTATTTCTACCACAGAACCGTCTCAGGGATGCCAGTAAAAGTCATTATGAGCTTCTCACCCTGTTGACTGTGGGAGAAAGGTATGGTGATACAGAAAGGAGGGAAGCAAAAGTAAGCATCTTTATTGCTACTAATGTGAAAAATTGGTTTACTTCTACCCGAGGCTTTGGATTTGTAACTATTATTTAATGCATTTCAAATGCCTCCAAAAGCAAGGAAGAAGCATAATGATTCTTCTAAAATTTGTAACCTAAATGTTCCCCCAGAAAAGCAGCAACTTAGCCTGCCTTAAGATTTGACATGAGAGAAGAAAGAATATTACAATAAGAAGAACGTAAATAGTTGCACAAAAACACATTCCTTTCTGAGCAAATATGGAAAGACCAGAGCTAACACTGCCAAACTACACAGCTTTGGGCTAGGCAAGAAAAAAATAATAATTACTTCCACACGTCCAAAAAAAAAAATGATTATGAAATATAGAAGTGTCATAAACATTGTGAAAATGAATGGTAGATAAGCTTGTGTAAATAGCCAATCATAGATTTCACTTCGGTGATATTAGAGTGCCAAATCTTTTAAACAGAAATTTGACATAGTTTTGTTCTTCCTCTACTTCAGAAACACTGGGAAAATTGCTATTCTCTTCCTCAATAAGAATTCTTCATCCCTTTAACAAAAGACTTCATCAAATTATTTTTTTTTCTTGTTCACCTTCTCTTTTTTTTTGTTTCATACCTCCTGAAGTGCCACCTGCATAGATCCACTCATTTTTACATAGCCACTGGGAATCTTACAGCAAGGTGACTTGCATTTGTCACCTCCCAGCTTCTAGTAACCTAATGCCTCTTTGTATTCCCTGCTGCGATTACCAATGACTGCATTTAAATGTTTCTCTTATATTTAAACACCTTAATATTACAAGTTAAATTGTGATATATAACGTTAGGTCTGAAAATAAATTTGCCTGTAATTAACTGCTTTGTCGTTACAGTTGTATCCATGCCTTTTCCTGAAGACCACTTGCCTCAGATTTACTGCTGTTGCCTATGGTTAGCACTCCAAAGCTCTGGCAACAAATTAAAGCTCCAATACGTTTGGCACTGGCCAAACACATAACGAAAGAATGGTCTCTGCCTTCAAAAACTCCGTTGAAGATTACAATGTTCAACTGTTCAGAGTTCCCAAAGCCGCATACTCACACAGACTTTCATCTCAAACAACAGAAATGCTGCTCTTTTCGCTTACAGCTGGCTTTCTCCATTGAACCAAGTCATCAGTTCTGGCTGGCTCCCTATATGCCACCCGCCTGCCCTCTCTCTCATGTTGTGGTCCTCATTTGTACCCATCTGTATCTTCTAAAAGAGGTCCCATTGCCTCGTTCAAACTACTTCTTTAAACCGAGCTCCTCAGTGCCATTTTTCACTTTTCAGTATTAGCCAGATGACTTTCTACATAACTTAGAGCACCTGAATTAAAATGTAAACTCACAGACAGGAACACATGCAACTATGTGCACAACAGAATGTTCCAGAAATTCCTTTCCCTCCGTAGAAAATAAAGATATTTTACATTTTAAAATCAACATTTTGTCTTTTGTCTCAATGTGCAGTTTATGCAACAAGGTTCAGAACATGGCAGGTAGACACAGATACTCATTCTGCTTCTGAGAAGAGCCCTGCAGATTGTAAAACACACATGCTTATGAAATCACCTTTTTCCCCCCCGTCAGAAAATCCTTAACAGCCTAGCTATGCAAAGGTGTGAGAAGCCATGAGTGAGAAACAAAGAAGATGCAGGAAAGCAAACAGAAGCACCTGCAAATAGGAGAGGGCAGTCACCAGGTAGCAGGCCCATCAGAGGGGTGGGGTAGCAAAGACGGGTGAGCTGCAGAAGAAGCCTAAGTCAGAAGTTTAAAGCAAAAAGCCAACTCCTTGTTTTTCAGAAAGGTTGACTAAGGGGTAGCAATAACAAATGGAGAACCAGAACCTTGCTTTAGAGTACGGCCAAACTGCACATGCTTCATACTCTACCAAAAATGTCTTCATTCCTCCTATACACCTCCCAATTTAATAAAGAAAAACCCCAACATACAGCCAGAGAGGAAAAGGTGGAATTTTCCCAACAAGGAAGAGCTTCGCATTCAGTACCTTGAAAAAAAATCCTCATCCCCAAAATGCCCAAATAAAACAAAGCACAAGGACAGAAAGATAATATGTTGATATTATCACAACCACAGTTGATATGGCCAGTAAGAAAAATTATTAATATTAACATTAATACATAAGGCAAATGGACCGCAAAGCGAAAACTGAGACTCTCCCCTTACTCTCATCACATCAAGAATCAGTTACACATTGCTCACAGCAAGAAAATTATGTTCCTAGTTTTCGTTTCTTTTGTTCAACTTAATTTGCTTCTTCAGCTCTTGGTTTACTTGAATTACTGAATGTCATAAGAGTGGAACTAAGAAACAAAGCAGTTTTCTGGCTACGAAACATCAGCCAAGTGACACTGATGATTGACATAAAAGGTAATGGCTGCTGCTCTAAAGTTAGTATTTCACAGGTTTTGGTCTTAGACAATATTTCTGTTGAGACATTATGAAAATGAAGTGTGGAAATAAATACAAGATTTTCTACCCTGAAGACTATTTATGAAATGGAACAAGTCAACACTGATGCTGAGAAGTGGACTGTGGTCTCGCAGGGCTGTCCATTACTAAGAGTATGCTGCCCTGAGAGGTGAGAAGTAATTCCTAGGGAGCCCAGTTCCCATCATCTCCAGCACATGCCATAAGGATGCTGCACAGCTCTTGGTCCCTCAGAAATCATGGGACTTAAAGCAAGGATTGACAAAAACAACTCAGTTCCCAGGGAGAATGACAATATCATCAGGAGTACAAATTTTGAATTATCTGACAACTCAAAAGACCCAGAAGAGGTTTGGAGTGTGAGAACTTATTTCTACGTACATTATACTGAGGTTTCCATAATACAGAAGCCAAATATTATTTCCTTCAGTTTCAACTTGCTGTGGACTATTAACAGAAATTGTCTGCTGTCTGTCATCACACCTCTTGTCAGATGCACATTGCCCTAAGCAACGCACATGCCATTAGCTGGTTACTAATTTTAGCTTGTTCTATTCGCCTTAGCAATTTTTGTTTTGTTGAGGTTTCTTTTTCTTATTTACCATTACAAAAAATAATAAAAAAAAAAATCAGGAGGCTTCTTTCTAATAGTTCATGAATGCTTAAAGAATGACCTATCTTTTTTTTTTTTTTTTTTTTTTTTAGGTGAGTCAGCAGTGGAGGTCTACTACATTTCTTGCGTTGCTTTCTACATATTAAAATATATGCTCATATGGACATACACAGCTATGCAATCATTTTTACATCGCAGTTAAAGAAGATAATTGGTTGTCCAGAAAATACTCAAACACATTCCTTACCTCAGTGAAAATGTTATGGATTATTAACGTATAAAACAGGAATAAGGCATACATGCTATACCTTGAAATCAGAAATGGATAGAATTCTGAAAAAAGTGTACTCGCATAAATAGGATTTTACATAAAGTAAGGTACTTCTCAATGTGAGGACAGCTATAGTGCACAGTTCTAAGAAACATTTTGTAGTTCCGATTTTCTTATCTATGTTCCTGCACATATTCTCTCCCCATCAGAATGTACTGGCTCTAAAGGCCTACTTATGGTGTGTGTATACATGATTAAAGTGCCCTAAAACCCAAACTGGAATTACTTTAAAAGCACAGCCATAACTTCTACTTGGGGGATAAAACTAAGATAATAGCAATGCATTTTTCAATATACTTACAGAAAAGCAGATAAGATTCTACTGCAGGCAACTACATTCCTTTTACCCATATTCACTTCAATTTTAATAAGTACATTAACTCTTAAATAGCCTCCTAAAAATGACTTGGCATTTGCCTAAACTGTACAACTGTAGGATACTGATATGAGAAGACTGCCACGTTTGTCGGATTACTTTTACATGTCCATTATTACTTGACTGAATTCCCTCACTCCACCATTTCTCTTTTCATACTATATGTGTATATTAGGTTGTAAAGTACTCCAAAGACATTTATACCTGCCTTTTAGACCACTCTGACTTGCCTTCTACTACCATGAGAATAACCCCCGACTGCACTGAAGAAAAAGTCTGTTACAGGTATGAAGGATTTAAACATCTCATATTCAAAGTTTTATGAAAATTTAACTAAAAACTCTCTCCTCTGGAGAAACAGTACTCAGACATCAAAGGCACATTATCCTTGACTACAAGTGTCTCTCAAGATACCTTGCTCCCACGTGACAAAGTTTGTTGCGATCATACTTTCCAATGCACATTGTTAACAAGACTAATAAAGTTACCTTAGCCATAGGATAATGGCACGTGGAAAGCTGCTGAAGCTGAAAATTATGTCCTCCTAGCAACTTGAAAGATAAATTAAATCACTGGACGACAACAAAAAAAGTACGACTAAGATAATCCTGCAGAAGTAAGACTCAATCACTCTCTTTAACTTGTACCATTTTAAGCAACAACTTAACCATCATTTGTTGACCTAGATATTTAACTTGCCTTCCAGATGTTCTCATATTGTTTGGTGCTGGATTTGCTTTCTTACAGGCAGTATGAATGGGCAGCCCATTCAAATTCTTAGAGCACTGGATAGGGACAGGAGTACAGTTCTTAATGCTCTTATCCTACATTTTTGTTTCACTGGTTTTGTTCAGTAATAAAGATTTGGGAAGCATTAATGAAAAAAAATAAAACCAGTTATTAAGAAAAATGGGTTAACTATGGCAGAAGAAACTATTAACAAATAATTACATATTATTAGTACTTAGTACATCATCTCTTCTCCTGTGAATACTGACTAAAGACGACTCACAGTAGCCTCTAACCTAAGTGCTACTGTCACTACTTTTTAGTTAGCAAAACAAGTATTACGTTACTGATTCCCTCTGTGCTACAAACAGCCTAGAGTCAAGATAGAATTTCATAATTAGACATTTAAAATTAACTAGACAGCTCATTTAATTTGCCATTCAAACTACACAGGATTGACAGCAGGAATATGGCTAAAGGAAACTGGAGTTCGGCTCCTATGTTGAAAGGAGGATTTTTTATTTTTTTTTTTACAGAACTGAGAGGAACCCCATGACAGTGCTGAGATGCTCCAATATATGATGCACTTAAATCATCCTTCAGAGATTATTCTGTCAGCCCAGAGGACTGCATGCTGTATTCTAGTCATATTTCCTTCTTCTCTAGGCCACACACTGACATCCTTCTAAAGGAAAGTTTATAAAGGAGCAAATGAAAAACTGATAGCATAAACAGTGTGTATTTGATAAAAATTATATCAAACTTTATCTACATAGAAGAGAGAGAAATGCATGCATTAGAAGTGTCATAAATAGAAAAAGGTAGCATTTACCTGGACTTGGTACTCAATGATATTTTAGAGTGATTAACTTCCAAACATACTAAAGTTCTAGCCCAACTACCACTCCATGCCTGTCATCAGTAAGCGACGAGTTTTTAAAGGCAGTCACTACAGAAGTTATTTCAAATCTTTTAAAATAATCAACAAGTCAAAGCTCATGGATAAACACACATAGAGGTAAAGGTCTTATATACTGTCTGAAGGATGTTATACCTGTCAGTTTGGCATCCGAATGAAAAACTTGAGTTCTAATCAAAAAAGGGGCATATGAAGCCAGACTATGCAGCCTCCAGATGCCTAAAGAGGAAGGCATTGAGTCTTGAGCTTTTGAAGTTAAAATGCCTACACTGTAACAGTATTTACTACAAAGAATATATGTATTCATAGGGAAATATTTCCCATAATTATAAATAAAATTACCCCCAGAAAAATACTTGGGTTGAAAAAAAACAACACAAAAAACAACACAAAACCCAAAGCAAAACAAACAAGAAAACCAACACCCAAACAAGAAAAAAACAGAAGTAACACCAACAGTTTCCTCCTAATGCTTAACCATAAATAACATTAAGTCATCTGCTGCTATTGCCACACCCTAATTCAGAAGAGTATAGGTAAGAGGGAACCAAAAATCAAAGAGAAAAAGACACCACACAAATGTAAAGAAATGCAAACTAATAACAGCAATGCACGGAGGACCAGGCAAAGGGAGGATTCAGTGTGTCACTGTCAAGCAGATGGATTCCTGGGAGAACTGCAGCCCATTTTGGTTTGCCATGGAATAACAGCGTAACCTTTTCCTGTAGAAGAGAGGAATACTGAATAGTATACCTATAAAATCTTAGTGATGGTAACAGAAGGAATGCCACTTTTAAATTAGTATCCTTGCAGGTCTGAATGATGCAAAAGGTTTGTTATGAATTATCACTACCAGTAAACACAGGAAGGCAACAAAGCAAGGAGAGGACAGGGAAAAAAACGAGTATAAAGAAAAACATTAGCAACAGTACAGAAAAGATAATATGCTGGTTATTTTATTTTGCCTGTGTCATTTTTAAAAGATTATTTTCATAGAGATAACAACTATGGAAAACTGATACTGCTGATACACTTGAACAATTGGCTTACCCGTGTTCCACCTGTTCACTTTAAACCTCCTTTCCTTCTGCTACTCTTAATCACCTTCAGAGAAACCATTACCCTTTTGCTATTAGACAATGTTTAGGCTGAAAACAAAGGAAGTAAAAAAAACTCATAGGAAGGTGAATAATTACTACTCTCTCAAAACCAGGTCTTAAAAAAACATTCTGAATGTGCCTCCACAGTTGGATGCCTATAAACAGGAGACAAGCATAATTATTAGTCTCAATGTGTTACAGCACAGATGTTTTAGAACTGCCTTTGCTTAAAAGGGTGTTTCCTTAAGAAAAATTATTTTCATTTTTGCCAAGTTATGCTTACTTATAAAGACTAGTATGTTACTTTATTTTCTCTGGACATACTAATGCAGATGGCTTCAGGAACAAGATTGCTATGGAGTTTTATAGTTAGAAAACACAAGGAAAAACAGCCCAACATAGCAATTCCTTTCTGCTGGTGAAGACTTCATTTGAAGCAGCAATATGGCAACTGTTCTTACCTTTGTGAATAAAGATCTATGTAAATTCCAGCTGTGAATTAGCAATCAATATCTTTAGAAGAAAAATATTTGTTATCATTAATTCCTGTAACTTAGGCACTGAAGGAAGTGAAAATTTTCTCAAGTCATTAATAATGGTATGCAACCACGAATTTGAAGTCTCATTTATAATGTAGCCACTTCTGTAAAATGTTGTGTCAGAGGTGTACAGAGGTAATACAGTAAAAAGCACCACTGTTCCACATCACTTAAACGATATGTAAGTAGCATCTTGCAAGCCCAGGCACAAGGGATAGTGTAGTTCCCTTGTCAGAGAAGTCTGCTCACACACAAGCTTACTACTATCGGATGATTAACATAGTCACGTTGCCAAAAGTCTAACCAAGATGCTAATTCAGCCTTCCATAAAGTAGGACTGGTAACAGTTTGGTAGGATTGAGATGCCTTCCTGAAATCCATGTCTTTCTAATATTTTTTAAGTTTTCATCATATGTTAAGGTAATGTAAGCAATTGCCATCATATTAAAAAAAAAAAAAGCAACAGACATTACAGAATGCCCATTCACAGTAATTAGCTTCATTCTCTCTCCAATTCTTTCTTGTAAGTAGATCTAAGCTAAAATGAAAGGAAACAAAATACCACTATCCTCTCCCACCTTAGCCAGCTGCAGAAGGTCAACCAGTATTTAGTATGCCAGATCTGAAATGGATGCATTTGAACCTGGTAAACAACAAATTACCATCATATCAGTCTCACTCAAGAGAGTTCCAAAGTTTAACAACATGCTCGAGTTCATAAAAAATGACCTTTCAGGTCTTCAGATAGAAGGAATTAATCAAAACCTTAATTCTCTTATTACACCATTGCTTTTTACACCAGTTTATTTAGGTCTCAGGTTGTCTTAATATTATGAGTATACATACACAAGCAGAAAAAAAAAAAAAACTGAACCCAAAAAAACCAACCAAACCTAACACACATCAATAAAATCCTGCCCATAAAATTTAGCAGCTCCAGCCATTTTACTTCTATAAGTCATAGCTTTACTCATGTTCTAAGGTTACTGGAAAACAAGTGTTTTTTCTAGGCTGGTTGTTTGTTTTATTTGCTTTTAAATACAGCAACACAATCCAAGTGGGATACAATTTGGCCCCTCTAGCTAGATGTTTCTACAGTGGATAGTTTGCAAGTTTGCACTATACTACTACAGGTTCTGGCAACTCTTTCCTCACCGGTAAGCTTCAGAAGTAAAGTTTGTCGTAAAATGCTGCATTTGGCGACAGATGCACAATGTTTCTCTTGCTTTTTGTAGCAGCTTTCATACACCTTTTAAACTGAATCTTTTGAGGAGCCTTTCAGATAGCAGGGGAACCAGACTGTTGGTTACTACTCTGGAGCAAAAATTGCAGTTCATCTCCTTCGAGCACAAGATCTCTGTCCTCATTGCAGTGTGGTCATTACAAGGGCTGGTAGCTGCTACTGCAAAACAAACAGCAACTGTGGCACTACGTACCCCCTAATTTGGAAGCTCTTACTATGCCACAGGTGAAGAAACTCATGACACTGTCAAGCAAAAATTAAAAACTGAAGTCAACTTCTACATAAATTGAATTAAATCTTAATTCAAATTTAAACATTATTTTGTCTAGATAGTCACGGGAGATTTAAGTTCAAATATCTCAAGACCACCCTAGTTTGATCAAAATCCCAGTAGCCAACAAAAAACGAAGGTATTTTGTTTGTCTGGAGTAGTAATAAATAGCAAATGTAAAACTAGACTGATTTTTGTCTAGAAATGTATAGGAGTGGTTTGACAGAGCACTACTTCTACTCGTATCTGATATAATTATTTTTTCTCCCATTGCTATTCATATACTGCCAGTGATTTCCATATACAACTGGTACATTTTATTATTTTTAAGACATTTGTTACATTGTGCCACCAAGATCAAGATTGCACTCTAAAATCAACACCTTTTCCCCAGAAGAAACTGGATGAAGCTTCACTGACCTCTCAAGGAGTAATTGTTTGCACCTTGCAGTTCCAAGAGACTACACGGTGTAAGTTCAGTAATCTTGAAAATTTTTATTTTGGTGCACATGATAACTTGCATGAGTGCTTGCCTGCAGTGGTGACAGTAACATATGTATTTCTGTTTTTTTCTAGGAACTTCCTACATCAGGCCACCACAAGGGCAGTAAATGACAAGGGTTGACTACAAGTTCCCATGCAAATTATATCATAGCATTTTTCTTTCCACCCAGAGAAAGGTTGTTTTCCATCTTACCACTCGGCCTCCAGTGTACCTGGCCACTGTTCAATTTAGCACACTCAATTATTTAAAGCACCAGTCATATCTAGTTTTACAGATTGTTATACGGTTATACATTCTAAATGTAATACTTTGCATCAGGGCAAACCTTCTAAAAATAATACCAACCATATATGAAAAAAGTCTATGAAATCTGCTGACTATAATCAAACTACTTCTTAAACAAATCCTTAACTTGGGAATTGTGTATTTTAAATGCAGTAATTATTTTATTTCATATTTGCTACTCATGAGTCAGCTGTGATCTGCTAAAATAACATACAAAGACATTCTTTCCCCTCTCAAGATTTTTATTTCTGCATTATAAACAAAATGCTTCTTTCGCTAGTATTTTAAAATTACATTAAGATGCCACAGCAAAGTAGTGTGGGTGAGAATGTGTGGGAAGCTCATCAGAAGCACAACGAACCTCTTGGATGTTCAGAGAACAGCTGATGCCTCAAGGGAAATTTGGAAAAAATATTCTGCATAGAAACAATTCTGCCTATATATCATATTTTATCTTTCTCTCCTAAGGTTCTTTATCACTGAGAATATTTGCTGGAAAGCAGGTTTTCTTTCTTGATGGTTGTCTAATCTGCCGCTTACAACTCAAAACATAACCCTGTTTATGACATTACCATTAGTTACAAAGGAAAACTCCCCCACCTCCTAACTACACTTAGTTTTGCAGACTGTAGCCAGGACCATCGAAAGGACACTTCACCAAAACACTTACTAGCTTTGTAGCTTCTAGCACATGTTTACGTCTTAAAGGATATGTGTCCTCAATGAATGAAGATGTGAGGACAGAACATAGAGAATTTCTTTTTCTGTCTTGGTAAGCACTCAAGTTGCCATTATTGCTGCAATCAGCGTCATGATATAACAGCAGTGCCAGCTAGATTAAGGCCAACGGTCAGACATTTACACATGATGAATTTAACTTCCCATTTTTTGTTTGTAAATATGCTTAGGCTTGCTGAACCATTGATGCTCAACCATTTTACCTTATCAGCCAGAATAAATGTAACAGACGTGGAGAACTGAATGAATGGGAACTGTTATGCACACATACAAGGGGAAAGAGAGAGAAACAGGCACTGCAGTGTCAGGCCAAACTGACAGAAATCAATGAACAAACAGAAAGAACAAGATGAAACAGTGGAGAAATAGATCAGCTATGATGAGGAGAGGTTTGCACTTCAGCTGATGTTCAATACAAAGAAGTCCACGAATGCATTTCAGCTTTCATACATGCATTATTTGCACACCTGTATTATCCAACATTGCTGCAGTTAAATTGCAAGTAAAAAAAAAAATTATGACAAGAAATTCATGAAGGGCATAAAGGTCACAAGGGCTGACTTTATCTCAGGAGACTACCCTTCCCTAGATTCATCCTATAATCAGTAAGAAAAAAGGGCTGTTTTCAAATGGAGAACGGGCTCCCAGATGTGCTGCCTGCCATAACGTGGAGCCAACCTAGAGCCTGGGGAGCAGGGAAGGAAAAAATTATGTTCTGTTTTACCATCCTAGAGTAAAAGGATACAGTAGCACCTGAGAACAGTCAAGAGGGGGGAAGCTTACAACTGGACTATTGCACAAGGAAAAAACCCTTTTTTTTAAAGGTCACACTTCTCAAGCAGATGTCATGTCTCTTCATGCAAAACAGGGGCAGACTAGAAGAGTAGTATATACTAATTAAAATAAAATCTCAGATGTACCTTTTTAGGCTAAATATTTAAATAAGCCTCTGGTTATACAGCAGGCATTACACAACAAGTTAATGTTTCAAATTCAAAACCAACTACGCGTTTCATAGATTTGATATTACTGACAATTCAAGAGTAGGTTGATGAACCTGTTAAGGGTGCTTTAACATAAGATGAAAGTTGTCAGTAAGAAGCAGTACATTTAAAATTAAGCTGTATATTTTTGTCTTTAAAGACCCACAAGACCTACATCAAAAAAGACTTAAAATACAGAAATGCTGATTTACAAAATTCTGTCCATAATCTACCTTCTCCTTTCTCATTTAAACATTCAATTATCTTTTACTTTAAAAAGGAATGTGAGGAAAAAGATCAAGTATATATTCTATTTATGTAGCCCAAACAGCAACAGTAACAGCATGTGGTTTCTCCTATTACAAAATGACATATTACATATCCATCTTTACCAAAGGAGCTCGTCACATAACCACATACGCTGACATTCTTTTTTAGATCTTTGGAACGATACTAGTTTCTCCAGCCTACAAATATATAGACATACATTATACACACTATCTTGTCTCTATTTTGAGTTTGGAAGATGCATCAACACGTCAACATTTAGGACAAATGTAATTAAAAGCTTCTTATTGTATTCACCCCTCTATTAATTTATTGCTGCTTTTACTACGGCTCTCTTTTGATGTCTCTAAAACTTCACTTTTTAATATCAATTGGTCCAGAATTCAGTGATCAAGGACAGATGACCACGGGATTGAAGAGACCCTGTTTTCACAGTATCTGATAGCACCATGTTGTTCATTTTTTAACTTAGCCCTGGATCCCAGGACAAGCGACAGGAACCATCATGTAACTTTACCTTCCATTACAAAAGGTTAAACTACTGTGGTTTGTTACTCATCTTGATGACCATTCAGTTATTTGGAGTAAGTTCTAAAAGGAATGGAAAGTCTGAAAGTGGACAATTGCTTCCTTTCACTACCACCTCATCAGTTTCCAGTTTCGTGGTAGGGCAGTCTGCATCCCCAGGCTGAAAATTTGGAAGCCAATATGCTCTTCTCTTCTGCCTCCCTGCACTCGGAGATGCACCCACTTAGCTCCTAACCCCTTTTTCTGTCTTTTCCTCTGTATAAATAGACACTGTTCTTCCCATCGTTATCCTTCTCCCAGACCTTATGTGCAGAACAAAGCAATTTGTTGCTCCTCACCCACCTTTGGATTCCAGAGTGAGAATCCACCTCAAAAGGAAAGCTTATCTTAACAGTACCAGCAGTAAAAGCCCCACAGATCAAATAACCGCAGACTCTGGAGGAGGAGTACAGAAAAGGCCCTGATTATCACACCGTCTGCAAAGTGGGTTCAGCTTTTGGTGCAAAGATAAACGTATGTGAAGCTCTGCCCTGATACTAGGCTTACATCCCTCCCCCAGAAGACAAAAATCAGTAGATGGAAAGCTGCATTCAAAAACACTCTCTACAACTGCCAACCCATAGGCGCAGAAGTTGCAAAACTAAGTACTCCCTAATAAGTGACTTTCGCTACACTCATGAACAGCGACCCCAAGATTAACCATTCACAGCTTCTTACCAGGGTAGTCAAAGGTTGTTTATGTCTGGCAGTTAAAAAAAAAAAAATTCAAAAAAATAAATCGGTCCTTGTCCACATGTTCCTTGAACATGCCAGCTTAGCCCCTAGATCCTGCTTCTTGCATGACAGGAAAGCAAAATGCCTTCACAGACAGCAACCAGATTTTGCCTCCACGCTTCGTCCTATATGAACAGTATCTTGGAATACCCCAACAGGGGAAATAGGGAGACACGAAAGAGTTTGCCACTGTGGGACAGAGAGATGATGCTTAACGGAAATCACACAAGTGTGATGCCTCAGAATTTTTTGCCCATTTCTCTTTTCCGTTATGCTTCTGTGACATATTGGGTAAAAAAATAAAAGCCACAAAACACTAATTTGTTATACTTTTCATAAAACTTATTTGTAAATGACTCATTGAAAGATTTCAGTGAGCCTTAAAAGAGATCCTTGACCTTCCACAATACTCTTGATAGTAGTTTAAACCTTCTGCCTGTCTTTTGCATGCATTGGGATCTTTTCTATGCTGCTTCGTCAGTGATTTCATGCAAGCCAATCATCTTTTACAGAACATTTTTTCCTCCATGTTTTAATGACTTTTAGTATTGCCTTTCTTCAAAAACTAAACAAAGACAAACCAACCATGTCTCCTTGCAAGCAAACCTGAGTAATTTAGTTCTCTCCCAGGCAGGACATAACACTTAAAAACTAAGGTTCGCCTTGCATTTTAAAGGTATCTTACACATACCTGAATCTATTGACACTAATAAAGACTTTCAAGGTTTGTGACTACAATTTGTGTTTATTTGTGCGTTCAGCTAGTTCATATAATTTACTTTCTTTCACAAGTCTGTCTGATTAGTAGCCTGCTGTTAATTCACACTAATAATACTAATTCTCTCTACAATCTCAGGTTTTACCTGAGTGCATCTTGTAAATATTTGGTTATGACTTCACCTAGGATTCTGTTCTGTTGGTAGAACTGATGTTGTGTTATCCTTACCAAATACAAGTGATCGTAAATAAATTTAGAAAATGGGCTTCCAAACCCAGAGCAGGTAGGTTCAAGCATCTTATCTCACTGTATGTTCCTATATGCTAAAGTTTAGTATCTAAATATATCAAAATGGAAGATATCAAATATAAGTAAGCATTCTTTATACAGTATTTCAAGTTCTTTGGAACACTGTGCACATAACTATTTGCAAATGAGGTATCAACTTCCATTATCTACCAAAATCTTGTCTGGATGCTGAGTAACTATATTTTCACTCAGATTTCAACATGAGGTCTCATTTACATAATGTTTTAACTTCCCATTCTGAAATCAAAGTTTCATAAATATATTTAAAGGCTCCATGAAAAATATATTCTCAATTTATTATTGAAGAATAAGAGTAACTCAAAAATCTAGAAATGGGTGGCCCTAATGAAATACATGTATATATTGCACTAAAACCTGAAGATCAGTAGCAACACAGAAGACAATCTAAATTAACCTTCTCTTGAAACATAAGTAGATAAGATGTAAGAAGATTCCAGAAACAAGACTATCTTCAACACACCACTGTGCAAGCCACCATTTACAGACTGTAATTAACTTCAACAGTGGCAAAGAAGCCTTTCCGTCCGCAATAGCTGACCAGATGCACTGTGATTCATAGACTGAATTGCCAGTTCCTTGAACAGTCTTGCCTTACAGACTGCCCCCTCCTTAAATTGGTCAAAAAAACCCCCAATTTTACATGTACCCTTGTCTTCCCTCCTGAATATTAGTCTCAACACACTCAATGCTAGCCAAGGAACATTCCTTAGAAAAGTGCTTACACTGACACTACCATTAAAAAAAACAAACAAAAAAAGCCCAAACAAACCACAACCAACAACAAAACAGCAAAAACTCCATGCCAGCACTCTGCAGAAGAAATAATGATGGATCCCAGAAAGCCCAGCCACAAATACTAATCAACACAAACCCCATACATTTCAAGGCAAGAATTTTTCCCCCAGAAAAACATACTCAATATTAATATTAACTCCAAAAAAAAAAAAAAAAAAAAAAAAAAAAAAAGAAAGAAAGAAAAACCCACCCTTAGATTTCTTATCTCAGTGAATTCAACCCATGGGACACTCCAACTAGAACCACTCTGGTTCAAAGCCACTTTATTATTTCATAAAATAAGGACCCATGAAGTGATTCTTCCAAATAACCACAATCTGTGTATTTCAAAAAGGTTCTCAGAAAAGAGCAATCTTGCAGAATATGATTGGTAAAATCAGTAGACGTTTAACAATGCTGGCCCTATATTCATGATACTTGCCTGAGAAGCACCAGAATCATTCAACTGTAGCACAGATATATGCTGGCGAGAGATGCGCTAGACATCTCAAGCACATACTGAAAGTAAGGCTGAAATTATAACGTATAGCATACACATTAATAACATATGCAAAGGTCTTCCCTAATGTACTGACCACAACGTCTGGTAAAAATACTAGACCGAAAAAACATTCACCCCTCAATTTAAATACTTTAGATATCACCCCTTTAGATACTTTAGATAATAATCACCCCTTATATTTAGATACTAAACTCAATAGTTTAAAATAAAATAAATCAGTTAAACTATAATAAAAAAAAAAAAAAGAGGAATAACTTTCAGGAGCGTAATTACTCTCTCTCTGATTTCAGCCCACAATATAGGTTTTCTGTTGTCAAAAAAATGACTTCTAGGCCTTACCTAGCAATCTAATACAACCACATAGAAACACAACAAAACACCACTACCTTGATGATAACAGTACATAAAAACATAAAATAATTGAGTTTTTCCAGGTTCACAAATGCAAAAAAGTGTTTAGGCTGTGCAAAGTAATTTATTATGGTATATTACCCTATGTACCACCATAACCAAATCAGACCATTTAATGCATGTAAATACTGCCACTTAACTGCTGGAATTACTCTTATTGCTTTTGATCAGCTTACATACCTGAATATCACAACTATCAGAAATGTAAAAAAAAAAAGTTTATCTTCCTAAACGAGCATAAAACTCCACGATGCTATACTATAGGACCAGACCTACTTCCATATGTGCTTATTCCTCTCAGGTCCTCTTGTACAACATTTTTCATTTCTACCTTCTCAAACCAAGTTTTCCTCCTTTGTCACCTCGTTTCTTACTAGGCCTAAGGAAATAAAAGGCGGCAATCAAAGAAATGTGATTTTGCTGTATGTCTACACAGAGGAGAATCTCTGTTATTTATTTTTTTTAAATGGCTGTAATAACTTAAGCTCTACTGTAATTTTCCTTATCTTAAAAGTAATAATAAAGGTAAAGAAAGGTTAAGGAGTATGTTGTAGAAGCAGAAAGATCTTGAGGTAAAAGATCAAAATTTAAGGTAAAAATCTGAATCATACAAAATAATTCACTTTGGCTGTTTTGTTTATATATTACAACACTGTTTTCCTGATTTGCCCATCAGATAAAATTATTTTTCAATTTGTGGAAAACAGTCTGATTTCAAGCTTGAGTAAGCAGTCTGCCATTTATCATCTGAGCTATGAAACAGAATTAATTTATGTATTAACAGCGCATTCATAGTATTAATCAAAAAAAAATCTATTTAATATTCAGTTCCCCATTACTTAATGAAATGCAGATATTGGCTAACTCCTTAATTATGAAATAAAGGCTACCAGTTCCTTCCCATTTAAGATATCATTTAAAATAAACAATATTGTTTAGAATGCTAACTATAATGAAATCATGCAAAACTCCTGTTATGTGTTTCTCACTCCTTCCTTTTCTCCCAAGGTAGGATCAACTAGACCCACAACCTTTCCGAGATAATCACAGTGGTTCTTTAAGACTAACATAAATCAATCTCAGTCCCTCCAGTATTTGTACTACTAAAAATTTTGTCTAATATTTGACCTGAATCTCGATGCTGTGGTTTCAACACATAACTCCTCATATTAAATCCTACAGTTCTGAATAGTAAATTTCAAAGTGGCAGAGGTAGACACAGGCTCCACACCAGCCAAACATCAATGTGTTTGTTTTGACAGCAAATGCTCCTCAAACACAGAACTCCGAGAAACAATTTTCAAAAGCCAAACAGCAATTTTACTACTGCATTACAAACGACCACAAGCAAACAGAGATTCACTTCTAAGATGGTTGGTGATGTAAGAAGGGTGGTTGCATGTCATTGTCAAGAAGGGCACAGCAGAATATGGGCAGAAAAGGAAGAAAAAAAAAAAAAAAAAAAAAAAGGAAAAAAACCACCAGCCCCCAAAGGCTGTGTTATCTCACTAGACAGAACCCGAGACAAGTGGAAATATTAATCTCTCTATCTAAATAACAGTTTAGTTCCTAACACCTACAAAGCTAAAAATGTTGTGTATATTGCAGTCAATACGTTATTTAACTATAATGATATGATAGCCATTTAAAAAAAAATTATGCTTTTTCCCATATAATCCGAGCAGTACTACATGTTCCACTTGAAAACTTTCTTTGGTCTGTATTACTTAAGGAGGAAACACATATGCAATTTTTGTTTTCAAAAAGTTTAACTCAAGAGATAATTGAAGTTACATAAAATATTAAATACTTCCTTGCAGAAACAATTGTTTCCCCATAAAACTGATTAAACCAAAACCTTTTCATATGCCAGAGTAGCAATTATGGTTGAAATCCTTCATTCTGAATCTTTACTAAACGATTGCTACCTTCATGCTTTAATGAAACTGTTATCTAGTCAGCACATTATTGTGGCATAGATGTCTATCTCTAAAATGTCAAATGCCGTATCAAAAGTTCATACATCATCATGTTCTCAAAAAGTCAACTCAATTAAAAAGTTAATTAAAATTTAATTCTACACTTAAGATTTTGCATTACCCATCTACCTTACCAAAGATGATTTTATGATTCAGAACAAAAAGATTCATTTTTATTCACTTAAAGTAAAATGAATGCCAGAAAGTTATTTATGTAAACTTATGTCTTCCCTTTACCAGCAGGCAAAGTCTGGCCCTGGTAGGAACCACATGAGCCTTCTTATGCTGCCTCACCAATGATTTGGTTGCGGTACAGGCTAAAGACTACAAGTAAAAAAGTACACTCTTCCCATGTTAGGACTCGCCAGCTTTTAAATGTCCTTAAATCAAAGCTGCCAACAAGGTCCTACAACTTTCTGGCCAATAAAACCTACCAAGTACATCTGTTCACTCCAAAAGAGCACCTATTGTACAGCAACTATTTTGTAGACTCCTACCCCGTCCCCATTCACATTGAACATCCAAGACATCAGAGGAGCCATTTCGTATTGCAGTTCAAGTCATTTTAGTACTAACAAATCTTCTGTGAAAACAGGGCAGAAATAGCCTCAGTGGAAAAATCAGCATCAGATTTACACGTTTTAAGACTTCAAAACAAGTCTCATGTGGGATTTGAGCTCACCAAAGCATTCTGCAAAGCCTATGCACAGACGTGGGTACTTTTGAATGCAGGCCGTTAACTAGAATTATTATGGATTTCTCTAAGTGGTCACTTGTGTCACATAACAGTAGATTAATGAAAACTGTATTCATTTCTAGGCATTTACACTAACAAGAATGACTGTAACAAAAATGCCAGGAGACCCTTAACTATAAATCTATCTTTTGGGAATTTATAAATCAGCTATAATAACCCATTTTTTTACTGGAATTTGATACAAAAGGTCTCAGCTATGCTTAACTCAGTAAACGTTCTTACAACTTTGAAAAAGCTTCTTTCAAAACTGAGAAAAGTAATTTTGCAAATCAGTTTTGTATCTACTGAGGATGTTAAGCATTTCATCCTGAGCACCAAATGTGGCATATGCTACAAGATATGAACATTACATCTCTAATTCTATTAGGCATGGAATTCCTGAAAGCATTGCAGAACATCAGTGAATAAAGAGCAACAGGACAGTACAACAGATAGAACATTCATATAAATTTTAGGAAGATTTCAGATAAATTAAAAGGCTTCTTTCATCATTCCTGGACTCACATGATTCGTGAAACAATGATGCAATTATTTGCAAAATGCTGCTTTTCATTTGTAAATATAACATGTGTATTTGTTTAATCCTATTTCCTTCTTCCCTGTAAGTTATCTAAAAGAATAAATAATTTCTTAATAGGGAATAGTAAGAGACTCACATTCTTGAATTATTTAATTTTAAATCTCATAGTCTACTGGACCATCCAACTGATATTTTTTTTTTACTTAAATTTTATTTCTTCTTCAGTGCATATCTTCTCAAACATGGATTAACACTGTTATTGACACCCCCGAGGGAGCCAACAGAACCTATTGGGTCAGCAGTCCTTGAAAAAAGAAAAAAAATAATTCCACAATGCTCTACAACTCCGTTGGAGCTGCAGGGTCTATTAACTCAAAAATACACTTTATAAAAGCTACAAATATTGGTTACACAATGGATCAAAATGACTTCTGGACTATTGGGTAACAACTGTTATGCAAATGATAACACATATTTACCGTTACAAACCGTAAGAATTAACAATACGTCACTACTTTTACTAAATGGATGCAATAAAGTATGTGTGTGTATATATATATAGTATTTTTTTTTTTTTACAACATATATTTTTAAAGGCCTATACAGAGAACAAAAAGTTTGAACACTGATACTACCGAGTTGAGCAGAACTTATCTCTGTTCCAAATATTAAAAAACAATTTAAACTTTCATGAAAATAAAAAAAAAAAATCTACAATAGAAATTAGGACCAGGTTTACAAAAGGGCTCTGTATCACAGCAGTAAATAGCTTTTCAAAAGGCTTCAGTATCTTATTCAGACACTTATTACATGTTTAAATAGGTAGCTCTCACTAAGAAAAAAATTACTTAATTTCCTTGAAAGCAATAGTAACTCCTGGCTGCTTCACAGGTGTATGCAATGGACGAAGTTGAATAAGAAACACTTCCAAAACCCAAAATCACAGGGGTCACACTTCTCAGGCACCCCAAATATATGAAAACCCACAAGCTTTTCTGGAAGACCATCTCATCTCAGAGGGGTTTAGCGTGACTTTTACCTAACTCCATGCTTTCTGCCCATTTTTCTCAAGGGTCATAACTAAACCAATCAAAAAAAAAACCAAACACAAAACGTTTAGGGTATTTTGCACATTAGGACGCTTCACACTACACCAATCTAAAACAACTTTTCAAGAAAATTGACTGTGATGAGACTTCTCTGGAAAAAGTTGCGTTCACAAGTCTCTGCCACTTTGAGCGTTTAGTTTCCCGGTTCCTGAGGATCTGTACCACACTGCGACACAGGGTACAGCTGCTCCAGTTGGGCAGGCATATTTTTCCCACTTAAGCCCATTCAGACAGGTTTACAATATCTAAATCTCATCAAAAAATAGAAATGTAGTACGTTTAAGTCATGCCTAACAGCCAGTCACGGCTCCTGTAATTCCAAACCATTTCCAGCACAGAGGAGAAGGTTGTGTTGGCAGCCTTTCACAGCTTCACTCGCAACATGAAAGACCTCTCTGTTCCTGGTCCTCTGCACTTCGAATGCTTCCACTCACAACGACCACAGGCTAATAAGCTATCTAGAATAAAGGTTCACGGCACCCAGGCTGCTATGCAGCAAAAGAATTCAAAACTCATGAGCACAGGAAGGAGACATTCAAGAGCAGTAATCAGGACACTCAACTGTGAAGGCAAATTCTGGGGTTTAATCCATTTTCATAGAGTTGCTTAGTTAATGGAAATGCCTATTCATTAAAGAAGAAAAGGAAGAAGAAACGGTCCAGACAGCAGGCACTGGAACAAGGATTTTTCACTTCAAGCAGCTGGATTTTTTTAATATGCTTTCATTAGAGTAATTTAATGTACCACCCCTGTCCAAGGCCAAACTCCCTGTAATTTTTTTCCTTCTTCTACTTGTTCAAGTTTTATAGAGCTCAACTTGTCTTCCAGCACAATCACAATGGATCAGTGGTTCGCCTATAGGAACACCAGTGGAAATACTCTGAACTGCCACATCTACTACAACAGCACACACTTGAAACCCGAAATACATCTCTCAGAAGGGTTCCTTTTTCCCCCCATGTCATTAAATTCTTACTACTTGAAAACTAACAAACGAATCCCTCTGTCAGTTTTCACAGAATAAAAATTAATAGGAGTTAACCTTGACAGAGATATGCACAAAGCAGCTCAGGATAGACAGAAACAGCACAGTCCCCTCATTCTTTAAGTCTGGGGATATGGGAAGAGCTCACGTTCTAAATGCTGTGATAACCTACATTAAATATGATCTACAAATTCTATATTCAGTTGCACACATGTCAACATCCTGAATGTTAAAATATATTTTCTTATTTAGAACATTTTCATTTTGATTAGGAATTACATACTTATTTGCAAAACTCATACAAAAAAGAACACATTCAGTAGATGCAATTCCAAGTCTGGGAGAATCTTTGCACTGATTAGCTAATTTGAAAATACTTAGCCAGACAGTTTGCATGCAAAGATCTTCACAGGCAAAACCTATGAAGTGAGAGCATTGCTACTTCACAAACTGGCATTCAGACAGGTCAGACTCTAGCTGTGAATATGCCCACTATATCTCTATTCCTACAACGCTTGTGTTACACTAGCTGCTATGTGTCCATTGTACATAGCATTGCTGTCAAGAAACATGAGCAGGATGGGAATCCCTGTAGAAGCATAGTAAGAGTAATTACAATAAAGCACAAAGTCTGCTGCTTCTCTCTTTTTGCCAATCCGCAGTATGCCTACAACGTTAATGTATTTATGCACATTCATTTATTTTTAAATTATAGATTGCATTTACCCATAATAGCCAATTTTTCAGTATTAATAACTCAAGATATTTGACTGTTTCTAAAGTTAACTCTAAAGACAAACAAGATGCTATCTTTCATTACTTAAAAGAGGCATTTCAAAAATTACCTCATGGATGAGCACCTCCCTTTGAAATGAAGGGACTAAATCTCTCCTAATTCATATAAGCACTTGCAAAGACCTACAGCATTAACCACTAAAAGGCTACAAGGAATCTGGATTACTTCTAGAAAAATAAAAGAATTATTACTCTACAAGACCGTACTTCAACATGGTTGAATACTAAAGGCTCTGCTGTAAACCTTGCAGAGGGCTGCATGGGGTATGAGGATAAGAAAGGGAGGGAGGAATAATAAGGATTTAGTCATGGTGCACTGACAGACTTTAGAGACGCTAAGAAGCACAAATACAACCATTGGAACAGCTTAAACTTGTAACAAGTTTGTAGAGCCACAACATAAAAATCTTCCATTCTAATACATGGTTCATCTATAAAGATTTTATGTGATTTTCAATGGAGTAGTTATGAAATAAAGCAGCCTATAGTAGGAGCTAACAAAGTACACTTCATGTTCATTCCCACGCTTTAGCATCAAGCCATTGCCCATAAAACATATTAAAGATAAATATATCTTTTCTTCTATGGCAGGAGCCAAATTACTTAAATATTTATAGGTCAAAGCCTTCTAAAAACAAGGCAGCAATAATTATTAATTCAAATATACAAATCACGTCCAAGGCAACCTCTTTAAATTACTGACAACCACCCCTTGGTCTGCTAAGGCCACTTGAAAAATCACCAACAACAACAAAACAAGAAGATTTTCTACTGATTAAACTGTTGCAACACTGTAGCACAACAGAAGCACAATCCAATTAACAAACCATTTATAGGACCTTAAAAAGAAATAACAATTATGTCATGCTTCCAGATACATAATATATAAATATACAGAATATATTATTGCTTCTGAACTGGCTTATAAAAGTTGTTAAAAACTCAGTACATTCCTGCATACATACTCTAGAGAAATCATTTCCTACTTTGGCTGCAAATATTCTTGCAAAACCAACACGAAAACTTCAGTCCACATGTAGCATACCAGTAGGAATAACTTGCTTTGGTCCCCAAGGGTAAACATGCTACTTGAACATGGGAGCTCTTAGTTATTTTTACACACCTTAAAGCTAAGAAGGGAAAAAGCCTGAATTAGAGACGTGTAGTAACAAGAACTGGAAATCCATACTAATGTTATTTACTCCTATTCAAAAATAAACTCTTGTGATGTTACCCTAGACAATAACTAAAGGAACAGGTAAAACAGGGCTTTCAGTAAAAGAAGTTGTCACTTCTAAGATGTATATCACCTGCTCTGCATTCACAGGAGTCTCTGCAGACACTTCAGTATGAGTCAGTAGTGTATGAGCACAATAATTTGGCAAGAGCCAAATTCAAACTGTCTGCTGAGAAACGCAATTTTGTGTGAAGAAGCATATACCTCTACGACACAGGGGAAATAATAAAACCAACAGTCTCTAGCAGCAGGAAATATTTAGGATTAGCGAAGCAACACCTTCCCAATATTTCTAATATTTCATCTTCAATGCATTCTCAGTCCTGTCCTTTCCTTATTCTCTCTATGGATCATATACAGCAACACATACAACTAGAATGGATCGACAAAAGAAGGCATTGTTCACCTCTTTCTGTACCAGTGTATATAGGACACTTGTTACAATTTCCTTTCTCTTCATTTTTCTTTACCAGGGCTTTCCCCCTGAGTTTTCTGGTTTGGAATAGCTCCGCCTTATTTTCTTACCACTTAACGCCCATTTCTTTTTATATCACAGGCTATCTCTTCCTTTTTCACACATAAGGATAACTGCTGCTACTTGAGAGGTAGCCACACAGCTCCCCTTGTTTTCAGAATCTAAACCTGAATCTCTTGGGCTTTGTTAACGTCTCCCACTGAAAATAACTCAAGAAAACATGAACGATTAAGAAAAGCAGTAGTGGGTCTCTATTATCAAAAGCAAGTGTAAGTCAGAGGTCTATCAGCAAATTACAGCTGTGCCTGTACTTCTTTAGGCTGAGAATATTCTGATCTATGAGTATTATACTTTACTATTTTATGCAACTTTGGCATATCTAAAATACAGAAGTGAAATATAATATATAAATTAAAGCTTCTTTTTATTTTTAGAGCTTTGAAGTTACTAGGTTCTGTTGTGTAAAACTTGGCATACACTATTGAGTAAACCTTTCTCTGATAGATAACAGCTCTTTTGTTTCTCCAGCTCCCACTTGATGGAAGGATTAAGCATTCAATCAACCCTAATGGCTCCCACTAAAACAAACCAACCTATTGTATCTATTTAACTCCATGTACACATACTGAGCCCAAGTGCCAAAATCTGTACAATGATAAGCAAGCAAATATTTAAAATTAAATAAAGAGTTCAGATTCCTCTTAGCAGACCCCCAATGACCCACAGTATGAAGAGTTATATTTAATTAAATTTACAATCCATTACCTCAAAAAGTGTATATTTCTTGGGTAAAAAATATATCCGTAGAACATTTTTCTCTCTTTTCAAGACATCCTGTACTAAAATCCCAGAATAGTCACAGACCAAGGGGCAGGGGGGAGGAGAGAAGGAAATGTTGACCTATTTAATAGGAATAAGCCAAGACACAGAAAACCACCACATGGCTGACATTATCCACAGAAATTATCATGTCTTATCTGGACAGATCAAATGTACAACATTTTATGTAAAATCTTCAGTAGTGTCTAGGGAAGAAAATTTATTCCTGTACTTCTTAATGAACCTGAACCTATTTTTTAAATCAGTTTATGAAGGAACTGTTGGGAGGAAAGGGGAGAAAATAGGAATGGAGGGCAGTCTCGGTTGCTGTGTTGTCAAGGAGTCTACTCCAACAACTAAGGAGATGAAAAGGTGGAAATGTGATATCCCAGCTAGCACAGGTTATTTAAAACAAAACAAAACTACCGTTTAAGCTCTCTGGAGATATTTTTATAATGAGTGGTTATTATTAAGGAAAAGGAGGCTTGGAAGAAAATTCAAGCACAATAAGAAACACCTGGAAACTACCTTGAGAACACTGCATTAGACTCCCTGCAATACAGCTAATCTTAAGCAAAATCAAATTTATTAGCCCAGGAAGACCACTTTAGTAGTTTTCACACCTCTCCATGTCTGTTTTCTATTCTTACCTGAATAAGAGAAACCTTAAGAAAAGCCACAGTATAATTAACATAAAGCACACACTCAACAATACTGCAGGGCCTGGTCCAGAGAGATGAATGGATTAGCCATAATCATTATTGTACTGCATAAAATGTATATTTTTTCTTCACAAAATACAAAAAAAATTAGTCCAAATAGTCATGGCACTTGTCAAAAAACACACACACCTGAAGTTCACTTTTCTCACATGCATTTGGTGCATTCCCTAAAGCTGGAAAGAATTCTGTTCTCAAGTACCAGTACTTTAAACTCATTTTTTAAAACCAAGGTAAATGCCAGTTCAAGTTTCTGACAACAAAAGATTAAACAGCTTACAGTTTCAACTTAGTTGCATACCAGAAATATCTGGACAGCTGTAAAGCCTGTTACACCCTAAGTTTCTTACAATGTGAAGTACTGAGAACCTCCTTAAGAATTCAAAGTCAACAATCACGTTCTTGAACATCCTAAACACACAGTTACTTTCTATAACAGCAACCCTAAATTTTCCCATCCAATAAAGTAAAAACTTTATGATTTACTTCCTGACACTGGAGACAAGCCTTCTGCCTGCAGAGCAACACAAATGTATATGGTAGATGGAACGCGTCAAGACGGGAAGAGGAACATAAGACCAATAATTTTAAGGTAAGTTAACACTGGAATTAATATTAATTGTCTCAAGCTTAACTACAATTATTTAGCCTTCCTCTCAAGGCCAAAGTTTGCTCCTGTTAATGTTAATACCTGACTCCAGGCAACAATTTGCCTTTATCTCAAGTCAGTGGTGTTTGCCATGACTACAGGCAAAGCAACAGCCAGCCCATGGCTCAGAAAAACAGGTTCATACTTTCAGAAGACTCTCTCTGTCTCATTATCTCAGAAGGCTTTGCATCAGCTAGCATTCAATAGCATTCCTCCTGGTTTCTACCTTAAATTCTGGTGAATTTGCAAGGCAAAAGTCGAGGTCATGTGTACCAAGTTATCTGTTGCCTGCTTGCATGTCTCCTCCCTTATGCCAGGCCTATCAGGGTACATTAGTACTTGTTATGCTGCAAAGATCATGGTGAAATGAACTGTTGCATGTTACATTTTGAAGTTAAGCAGATTAAGAAAGTAATCTTGGTTTGGAATCTCTTCTGAAACTGTAAGTGAAAAAAATTATGTAAAATAAATGCCTGGTTTTAAAGAATAGTCAGCTCCTTAGAGTAAAATAAGCCCAGAGCTTAAATACTTTAGGCAAATGTGGGAGACAAAATTGCCTATACATTTCCCCTCCCTCCCCCTGGAGTTCTGCATATAGTCTGAAAACTTTTCTCACAAAGGTCAAACATTTCAACAACAAAATAAACCGACTACAGAATACTAAAAACACTCAGTTTTACAGTTTGTGTCAGATCACAGTCTTCTAATATGCTCTCACTCTTAACTGAAGCCCAAATTTCTAGAAATCATTGAAAGAAACCAAGAAAATAAGACTCACAGGAATCTTCACAATCTTTTTGTAAGAAAGGAAAACATTTGGCAGTACCTTCCAGTTTTGAAGGGATGCAGGGTTATAACACTGACCTAGTAGATCACAGTTCCATCAAGACAACTGTCAGCATTCCCACACTACTCATGGCTGTCTAAGAAATAATTCGTATGGCCGTATCTCTCCTACCCATAATTCTTTTCATGAAAAGCAGGTTTAAAATACATTGCAATGTTCTTCCTTTGCACTTAAAGCTCCTGGAGGTAGAATACTAAATTACAAGTTCAGTGAAACAAAGTTTGGCAGCCCAGTTTAGCCACTTGGAAATATTTCACAAGTAATGCTCGAGGTGAAATTATCCAGAGTTTTCTTGGTATCTTGAAAAAAAAGCAGTATCAAGCTCTCAGTCACCAAGACCTCCCAGTGTCACAGAACAGCCACCAGTAATGTCATCCTCAAATTAGGCCAAGGGTTATATTTCACATCATGAAAAAAAATCCTGTACATCACACAACACAACTAGTTTGAGAGCAAATATTTGCCAATTCATTCAGTGCAGTGTCCCTGAAAACCCAAACATGCCACTGAGGAATTAAAGAAAACATTTTAGTAGTAGAAGGATATTAACACAACTGGTAACTTTCAAACTATTGTTTTGAAATGCATCACTACAGCTACAGCAGTATCCCTAAAATGACATGTCTTTAGAAAGAGTTTTCCTTACAGCTTCAAGAGTAATAGGAAGTTTGCTTCAAACAATAAATTTCGATCAAAATATTCACAAACATTTATTTTGTATCAGTGTTTGCTACTATGCTTTGGTGTCTTTATTTTATATTCTTGTATAAAACCCTGAGAGCATGAGGCCAAATTCTGTGTCTTTAACCAAGTAAAATGTAAGTTAAAAACTTCAGAACTTGACACCAAATATCTCCAAATAAGCAAATGTTAGAAAAGTTTAGCCTAAACCAAGAACAGCTTCTACAGAAGAGATCCGAGACTTCTCCACACTTCGTTACTCTCCCAGGTAACAAAAACAAACATGGGAAGCCTTACTGTGCCACAAACAAGTTCAGCCCCTCAGCACAGTCTGTTCAAGACAAACATCTTGAAAAATTAAACTTGTAAAATCCTCAACTCAGTCATGACCACCCAAAATTGTAAAAAAAAAAAAAATAAATTTTAAAAAAAAGTCACGTGAGCTTTGGATACACACAGAAATAAAACCCGTTTGGTTCTTATCTTTTTTAATCGCAACTGCACTGCTGGGACAAAAAGGAAAAATATTTGTAGAATATTAGACCGAGAAAGGCGTGGAAGCAGGTTACAGCCGTTCGCTCCCGGCCCCTGCCCCCCCCCACGCGGCGGTGTAGCCGGCCCGGGGTGCGCCATGCCCACCCCCCCCGCGGCGCCCCGCGGAGCGGCAGCGCGGCCCCGTGGCGGCAGGGTGCCGTGCGGGCCCGCGGCCGGCAGGGGGCGCCGTTGCTCGCGGCACGGCGGCGCGGGCGGGCAGCGCCTCGGGAGCGGTGCGGCAGGACCAGCCGCGCGGGCGGCCCGGGGCTCCCACCTTCTCCGGTCCCGCCGCCGGGGGGAGGAGGTGGCGGGGGGGGGGGAAGGAGCCGACACGACCCTCCTCCCGCCCACTCCCACCCTCCCGGGCCGACCCTCTAGGAAGCGGCTGCTCCGCCCCGGAGCCGGAGGCCGCGCCGGGTCCCCGCACGCCCGTGGGCGCCGCTCCGCCTCGGCAGGGGCGGGGGAAACGACAGCCACCCCCGGAGCGAGCGACCAGCCCCGGACCCTAAATACTCACCATATTGACTTCTGAGACCATGTCTATACTGGCAATGTCTATGTTCATGCCGACAGCCACTGGGGGACCTGCAAACCGACAAGATGGTCCGCAATGTGATCTCGAAGAACTTAACTCGTTCTTACCGGAGTTCGCAGCGCTACGCGTAGAAACGACACGTTTAAGCAAAGCCAGGAGGCAGGCAGGGCGCGCCCCCACACCTGCCCTCCCCCGCCCCCACAAAGGCAGCACAAGCGGGCTGCCCCCCGCCCCCCCTGGGCTCACCCTGCGCGCCCCCCGCCAGCTGTAGCCGGGCTTTATGTAACGCGCACACACGTGCTGGCAACGGCTCGGGGCCGGACGGGGGGTCCCTCGCACACACACCCCCGCCCCCCAGGCCGGGGAGCGCGGCCCCACGCCACCCCCCGCCCCTGCCACCCGGGCAGCCCCGGGGACAGCGGGCAGCGAGCCCCGGGGGCGGGGTGGGGGCAAGGGGACACCCACCGCCGACGCGTCCGGAGTGAACAAACTAGTTGGACGTGGGAGCGCGCAGGGGGTTAAATGACATTTTCGTATCGGTTAACAGCACATCTTGTACTCAAAAATAGTAAATGTAATCACAGGCACATTAGGCTGAGAAGAACAAAACGTTGGCTAAACTTAAGGGATTTGCATCTCGGTAAAACCAGTTAAACGAGGGCTTAATTACAGGTTAATAAAGTATCAGCACCCACACGAGATGAGGGACCGATTGCAAACGTGCAAGACGTTTAAGTGATCGCATTAAAGAGCATCCTGTGCTAAGAAAATTGAGCGACAATGGGCTTAACTTTGAATCAGCTTGAGAAAATGGCAACACACACGCACCCCAAAGCAACAGCACCCACCACACGTTTAAAAGCCACACACCCCGTACACAGCCCACATAAGCCATCTCCCTTATTAAAAAGCAGTCAAATTACCTCCAAAATCTGGCCTCAAGCGAATGTCATAGCCCTTCAGCAGTCTATCCACGGTCTCTTTTACCAGTGACATGTTACTAGGGTCATTGACACTAAAGGAAAAAAAGAACAATACCACATTATTTCTTATTTCTCAGACTCTGGTTGCACATTCCTCTCGGCAGCAGCATGCAGTGCAATTCAAAGTAAAGCAAAAGAGGTACCTTCATCACTCACCTCTGTGCACACACCACGGCTATTATCAAAGGGAATGACCAAATCCCAAAGTAACCCTTTTTCCGGACTCTCAGCATCCCTTTAGCTTTTGATATGATTTAGGGTTTCAGTGAAGAGAAGAAGAGATCCAACTTATTCTGGCCAGTGCAGTAATTCTAATGTGAAGCGCATGCGCACGGCGTACCACAACATCAAAAGGAGCAGTGGTTGCTGCTGGAGATGGAGCAAATTTCCTTGCCAAAAAAAAAAAAAAAAATTAAAGGGGAAGAAGGAAATGCATTATTAAAAAAAAAAAAAAGTCATCCACAGGAGGATCGAGTATATTTTTGTTGTCCTTTTTGTTAGTCTAGAAAATAAATCACAGCAAGGAGAGAAGTTTTAGGAGTTGCAGGGTACTGAGGCTTTGCAACCCAGTTTAAGGGGGGAGGGGGGGGGGCGGGGGCTGGACGAACTCGGACTAGACGGAGGGGGAATAGGTTAACGAGGGGAATGCAGAGCACACGTATGGTGCCGGGGGCAGGCGGCGAAGAAAGGGGGCAGCTTAACTTTTTGGTCCCTGGAAAGAAGCGCCTGAAACGAGGCGAGGTGCGGGCAGAGGAGCCGGCGCTTGCAACGGGGGCGGGCGGTGGGGGAGGAGGGGAGATGGGCGCCTACAGTATTTCTCACGGAAAAAAAAAAAAAATGATGACGAATAGTTTCTTGTAAGAGGGGATTAGGTTGTTTCCTTCCTTACTGTGCTGCCAGGCGCTGTTCCAGGGGCAGCGGCGCTGGGGACTGAGGGGTCCGCGGCTGCCGCCGCCGGCTCCCGCGGGTCATTTCCCGGTGCCGGAGGGGCGGGCGCGGAGCCCCCTCGGCCCCGCTCCCCCCCGGCGCATTGTCCATACATCGACCGATGGTTAACCCAGGGATGCAAGTTCCTCAGGTTGAGCTAAACCTGGCCTCGGGGCTGGGGGCAGGGGGGTGGGGGAAGGGGAAAAAAAACACCACCCCGAAAGGCAGTCAAGCTTTTGGTGACCATGCAGACCCGGTGCAGGTTCGTAAGCCCACTTACCTTCGTGGGTAAAACGCCCGAGCTCTTCAAATGCAGCGTCTGATCCAATTAATGCCTCGGAAGAAACCGGAGACGAGCGAAAAGCTGATTTGGGGATGCTTTGAATGACATTTAAATCCTGAGCAGAAAAAAAGATAGAAAGGAGAGAGAGAAGGAAAAAAAAAAACCCAAACCCCGAAAAATAACAAACACCGGAGTTAAATTATTCCTCGCAAATCTGCTTTGCGCCCGTGGCTCCTTTTACACCACCACCTCCTCCTCCCGCACATACCCGCTCGGCCCCGCGGATCGGTGCTGCTCCAGCCAGCGGATCTGGGCGTGCTCACGTCCTCGGCCGGCCCGGGCTGTGCGGGAAGGCAGCGGGAGCACTTCGGGCGTCAATTAACAAAAGAAATATTTAACTCGCTGCAGGAGGGTGGAGGAGGGGGAGGGGGGGGGAAGGAAGAAAACCCCCGTGGGGGGAGGGACAAGGGTGTTGCACAGCGAGCGAGGCGGGCTGGAGAGCCCGTTCGCTGCCCGACACAGCTCGGTCCCGCACGCCGGGGCACCGCGCAGCCCCCGGCCGGCCCCGCCGCCTGCACTTCGCGGCAAGCGGGGGGGTCCCGGCTGTGCGCGGCCCCCAGCCCACACACGGCGGCCTGGGAGCGGGAACAGCCGGAGGGGTGCGGGGCTGGGGGCGGCTGCCCGGGGAGCAGAGGTAGCCGTGGCCCCTCGGGAAGGGCTGAGGTTCAGGCGGTTGGGATGAAGCCTCACCTGGGAGAACGGCGGGGCGGAGGGGGGGCTCTGCCCCCGAGAAGCGGCAGGGCTGCTGGAAAAAAATCAGCAGCAGAACCGTAAAACAGCCGGCAGCCCCGAAAAGCAGGCAGCCATTTAATACGGACCGGCAGCTACCTTGGCTGGAGCGCTAAGGAGCAGGGAAGCCCCGCGACGAGCGCCGCAGCATCCACCTGCCGCTGAAGCGGGGCCAGGGGAGCCCCCCCCCCCCCCCCCCCCCCCCCCCCCCCGCTGCCCTGCCAGCGGAGCGCCCCGGCAGCCTTCCCAACGGGGGACAAATCCTGCCCCCCTCACCCCGCCGGCAGTGCCTTAGCACAGCGCACCGTGCCTCTGAGATCACGTATCTGCTTGTTTTTCACTTCAAGGAGAAAAGAGAAAAAGAAAAAAAAGGGGGGTGGGGGAAGCCTTTTGAGGGGCTGGGGGGAATTCACCAGGACATATTTTCACCACCTTCTCCCATACGTAACAATTAGAATTACACAGAGGGAGAAAATACACTTTCCCAGATGAAACAGACAAGATTATGTTTGTGACAAATAAAAAATGCCTCGATGTATTCAAAAGAAAAAAAAAAAAAACCACCAAAACACCAAACCTAAACAACTAAGTTAAAAAACGTCTAAGCATTTGTTAAAATGACAGCCTCACTTTGCAGCTTTCTATTCCATGGCTGATGTTACAGAGCCACTCTCCCTGTTCACCAGCGGAGGTTTCTGTTCTCACACAGCTAGTCTGCTTCACTGCCAAACCTCTTGAAATATAGCCCTGGAAGGAAGATGGTGGATACTCTGTGCAGTGAATCATTTTACTTTACATGTATAATAGGCACTTTTTTTTTTTCCTTCTGCAATCATATGATAAGAACAGGAGGTCTCAAGGTAAAACACTTTATCCTGCACTGTGAAACTCACCTGCAAGTGCTAACTTGGGACTACATCTGACACTCCCGATTTCTGAGCTGTTTCTGAGTCTCCACTATTAATTACCATTATACCACAGAAACGTTTCATCTGCTATATCGGAATATGAACCAGATATCAAGAGGAACCTGAGGCTGAAGGCTGATAATATTCAGTGCTGGACTCCCAGGGATCTTTGATTTACATATCAACATAAAATCAGGGGCAGAAAAGCACCATATTTCCCTGGGAATGTTGGAATAGTACACCCAAAGGTTTCAAGCTATGACTTATCTAGCATTTGTTCTGTGATCTGGTGTATGCACTAATAACCAAGCAACGCTCGCTCTGGGCCCAAAGTACCACTGTGCCATGTGTAGTGAAACCTGCTCAGTCTGGCTATTCCAGCAAAAGGGAATGGCACATCTCAAACAAATTCTACACACATGGATGTCACGGTGCATTATGCATCAAAAATTAACGTATATCATTTGGTTTGGGAAGTAGAAAGGCTCTGTTGAACCATGTTTGAGATGATCTGCATAACTTATTATCTTTGCTAGCTGTACATGTACCACCAGCTACACGGGTCTATGCCAGTAACACTTCCTTACCACCACTCCAGGCCCTGTGTGCCCAAAGAAGTCTGTGTGAGTGGGGTATCATCATTATGTACTGACACAGAGTACAAAGTCATACAGTAATTTTCCTTTTGTAAATAGTTTCATGCTTTGCTATGCATTTTCGACAGTGCCACTTTTTCTCTGACCACAGGGTTCGGGTCTATTGCTCTCATTCAAAATTTCTCAGCACCTTCAAAATCTCCCATTTATTTTAAGCAACTTGTCAAAGAAATTGTTCCCCTCTTTCTCACTTGTGTCTGTGTGTTTGATTGAAAAGGAGAGGAAATAACTGGTGTGAACACCAGTATTGGCAAGATGCAGAACTCTTCATATAACATGTTTAAGGTTTGCTATCTAAGATTTTGGGTGTTTTACAATGGGGAAACAACCTGGTTCCCAGCTGCATATGATACTTGTAGCTCTAAAAATATCTCAATTAGGTTACAAGTACTGTAATTTGAAGAGAAGCCAGCAAAGATGTTCATATTTTAAATGCCAACTGCAGATTATTTTGATTCCTAGCTTTCAAGTTTGAGGCGTACAAAAGAATACCCCCAAACCTAAATAACTCTGATGTCCCACAATCCTTGCTGACCAGCACATGGCACTGTGCAAGAAATGGGTTATACACAACATTATACTTTGCTTGTCTTATCAGCCCTTGACTATAGCAGTACATTCCTGTCACAAGCGAGATCTTAGGCCATGCACTGAGAACTGCTCTAAAGTAGTTTTCAAATGGTTTGCTCTAAGTGTATAGATTGTGCAAAATAAGCTTTCAGGTAGCATAAGAATTTCAAGATAGGTTCTCAAGTGATCCAATCACTCAAATCAATAGAGACAGAAGAGGTGCTGATTTATGCTAGCCCAGGAACAATAGCCCTGCATCACAAGTAACAAGGGCAAAATCCCACTTAAAAGAAAATTCTTTTCACTGCACCTCAACAGGCTGGTATAAATACAGTTCTATGAAAGTGATGTTTCCTGAGTTTTTGAGCATTTGACTAAGATGCAGTAGTATCAGAAACACTCAGGTGAAGTTGTTTCCATGTAACAGGTAAGATTTTATTCCCTAATTTAGAGAAGAATTTATTTTGATGCATGATTTCCATTATCACTTCCTGTAAAGCTATAAATTAACGTAAAATAAACCAAAATGTAGTCAACCCCTGTTGAAATTTCCTGAACAAAGTTTCAGTATACCGAAGTGGTTTCACTTGTCATTTTAGGTCTTCAGATCTAGTATGTCACAGCCCATGCACTACACACCATCCCATTAGCAATCAGCCTGTCAGCATAAAGATCCCTATTACATCACATACACAGCAAAAAATATTCATGCAGGTGTACCTTGATTCTGCTTTTCATGGGCAACGGAATTCACTTCTGCGTGGTGATGATAATCTGGGATTTACAGGTTCATATTAGCTTCACCTACTGTTATATCTAAAAGAGGCCAAAGTGGTAAATCTACCAACAAAAGCAATAGTGTATGACCTGTCAATTATACTGCTCTTGGCCCTTAGAAAAACATGAGATGATCAGTATTGTACATAAACTGAGTCTTGTAAGTTGCTTAGGAAACAAATAGCACTTGATCCAGCATAAATTTCACTTAATTGCAAGAGAAGGGCAAATGGGAGGGGCAAGCAATAGTCTCTTATTTCTTTACATCCTTATGTAGGACTTTATTTGCTGGAGTTCATATTTGTTCATTCTGTGACTCACTGCATGGCATCTCCACAGGGTTAAAGACCCTATAGCTAAGACTTACCCCAGATCATGACTTAGGCTATACTTAATGGGTCAAAGACTTGCTATATCTTTTAACAAAAAACCCTTTTGTGTAGTTTGGGATCAACAGATCTTAGATGTTTATTGAGGACAGTCTTTTAATGTGAAATTGAATTACAGATTAAAAAAAAAGAAAAAAGGGGAAGCAAAAGGTTGTGTGAGACATCCACAAGTGCTTTGATTGCAGACAATTGTTAGCAACTCAGTGGGGACTGGAGTGAAACACAAAATGTCTGGCACCTAGAATTATGACAGAAAGCAATCTACAGTCCTCTTATCAAATCGTGAAAGCACCACAAAGCACCCTATTTCCTTCAAAGTGGTGGAATAAATTAGTTTAACAGCTATATAGACAGCAGTTTTTGAATTCCTCAATTTTAGCTACATTGGCACTTGGATATCTACAGTACATACATCCTTTGATAGGAGGGCCGGGCAGGGCACAAGGAGCGATTACATAGGGTAAGGATAGTAAAACACTTAAAAGACAGCACAAAACGTACACCAAGATTATGTCACTCTGTGTCTAAATCTCTTCCATGCTGTTTGTATAACATTCAGCCCTGAAAGCAGATTGCAGAAACCTGTTATTAAATTAATGGAGTGGCATTTGTCTGCATCAACTGATTGCAGGATTTGGTCTTCCTTTCTAAGCTCACTTGGATGGAGAGTTGGTTTCCTAAATTTTTTATATTGGGTAATACATTCCAGAATACTGCTATAAAAAAAATAAATAAAATCTAAGGGTTCTAAAACTGTTAGTTTGGAAGCATTTGATGAAAAATGAAAATTGTTTTCTTTTTAAAGGCATTTAGCTTCAAACATCAGTCTTGGGTCTGGTATAACCATATGCAATTTTTAAGACTAAAATGGAAACCTGCATAGCTTTAGCGGGATTCTTCTCGGCTGGAAGGGCCCCACTTCTTCAGAAAACTCCTCCTCAATATCACCACCACATTGACCAGGTAAGGGGACAACAGTAGGGAAAAAAGAAGTGGGAACCAAGACAGGAAAATGAAGTAAGTAAATTAACAGGGCATATGAACAAGTAGTGAAGGGGGAGAGAAGGAGAAACAGCGAAGGCAAGTGTTATGTCCTGGCACAATGAAATGTGAAGAGAGCAGAGCCATTTATTTAATAGGGACTCAAAAAAATATTACTGCTTATTTAAACTAACATGTAAAACGTGAAATAATCCTTCTATCTCAGAAATTAAACACAGTTCCTACATCAATTCGTTTTTTCTCTAGACAAAGGGAGATGACTGAAAAGTGATCACTGAGACTCCTGACCTCTGTGATACCAACTATCAAACATGTTTTGATCCAGGTGAAATATTTTGAAATTTAAAATTTATTTTTCCTGTAAATTAGGAAATGTCACAGGATACTTTTAATCTAACTTGCCATTTGTAGTTGTAAAACGTATTTTCACATGAAAAATATCTTAATAAAAGTAAACAAACCTCAAAGAAACCAACTGTGACCACAGTACAACAGCCAAAGCATAATCAGTGAATCCTATTTTAATAAGGCAAAATATTTTACACTTTTATTTAGAAAGATACCAGTATTATGCAATGCACTTCCTAACTCAAACAAGCTCCTTATACCTTCTGGTAAACAATGATCCAGGTTAATGACTTTGTAATAGAAAGAGCTCAAAGGAGAAGTGCTACCAATGGATGTAAGCAATACTCTCACTGCTCTTCAAGCATGCTTTTTTCAGTAAGAACTAGGAGAATACAAGTTTGTATCTTACTGTAAAACAGATTACAGCTATTCTTTTATTGCTGTGCTAGAAAGAGAGATGAAACTGCTTTCTGCAAGTGTATAGTACCATTACTTCAAGCCTTCTTGGAGAACAGAGAACATACAGTGCCTCTCAGCTTTCACCTGCTTGTGTGCCCACCCCAAATGTGCTTGTGTCAATGTTCCTATTTTTCCCTCGTTACTCTAAAACCTCAGCTAGTCCTAGCAAGGAGGATATGTTCCACAGTGGTGCAGTAAGCATAAATACATCTTTTGTAACACATTTTGCCCCTCACTGTTGCTTTCTAACTTTGAGCATCCAGGCCAAATGTTTCATGGAATCAATACTTGCTTTACATGTGATTTGCCTCTATTTACAGATGCTAGAAAGCAGAAATTTCACTGACAGATGTTTCTGTTTAGCAGCAATTACTAAGTCTGAATGGAATAGTTTTGCTGACTTGAGAGTGTTTTTATACAGCTGCATCACCCTCTACAGAAGACGTATTATTACTTAAATGGTGTACCATAGAAATGGAAAGGCCAGTCAAGCTGGCAAGGCACTTGTCCAGCAAATGCAAAACCAGTTTCTATTTATCACAGAGAGCACCTGAAGAAGCAACTTACAGTTTATGGGTACGTATGCATCAAAGCACATCTAAAGCAGTGTAAAATAGGAAAGCCTAGATGAGTGAATGAACCAAAAAGTAGAATTTGAAAACAGAAAGTAAAATTAACTCAGTATCGAGTACATAGGTGTTGCAAATCAGTCCTAGAGGAAATCAATATAATCTTGAGAAAACAATTCAGAATCCCAGGACAGAGGGGGAAAAAACACCCAAAATCAACAAAATAAACCACCCCAATCACAATAAACTAACTGTGGAATAATCCCTCTGAAGAAGCCATATACAGAACAAAACTTAGTAATACCGTCAGTATTTATCACCTATGTATCCAAGGATCTCTCTAAAATACCCCAGTATTTCTGTGGATAGTATATATCTCTCTCTCCTCCCACCCCATTTTGGGCTCATACTTGGTAATTTACAAACAGCTATGATCTGGAAGAGATCTCATTCATGCAAATAAGTTTCTACAATATTATTATGCCAATTTCACAGATGAGGTAGGTGAAGCACACACTGGCTAAGCACCCAAGCCAATTCCTACTGAAATTAATGGAAAAATCCATATTCAGCTCAGGAACAGCAATGTCAAGGCCCATCTTACAAAGCGCTAAGTGGTAGAAAACTGGAGGAGTGCCCAAGAGCCATGGTTATCGAATGACTTCGTACCAGGTCTGTACCACATTTTCAGGGGTATTAAAAAGAACTACTTTGTAATTTTTATCAAATGAAGTACTAGATGGAAATGAAAACATCCTACGGTTCTTATATTTCTTGAAGCTAGAGCTTCTGAAATAAAGGATGTGACTTATTGTAGAGAGGTCAAAGTTTGGTACAGGTATGGTCAGTCCTCAAGCAGAGGTGGAGGTGCTCAGAGAGGGTCTGGAGCGATTGTAAATTACTGTTCTGAATGTGATTTGGGTGACCTCCTCCCTAATGCCTAGGGACATACTGTGTCTATCCCCCATATGCCAACATAAGGTCACTTTAACAGCTGGATCACTCTTCCAGACATGGACAGTTCAGTGAAATCTTTAACAGGACAATAAAACTTTCTTCAGAAATGCTTTGAAGAATTGTGAATTAACCAGTCAGACCAAGAGTCTGTCACTGGAAACAGAACAGCTCTGAGTAGCAATACTAATCATGGTATTAACTTTGTAAATTTATTCTGAAAGGCAAAAAAAAGAGCTGAGTAATACTCATATTTGATGTTACACAGCAGACTCAAAGTACTGCTCTGCATTTTATGTCTTAAAATGGCAGTTCTGGATATTTCATGCCAGCATAAATCAGGAGTAAATACAAATTTTACATCATTACAAAAAAACCCCACCCTAAATTAAGAGTTTAGAATAAGACCTTTTCTGTATAGTAAAAAAATAATGCATCTTTATTTATGTATTTAGCTTAACTTTGATTACACCCAGCTGCTTAGCTTACTATGAAAAATTAATTATGCTTTATGTAACTTCCACAAAGCAGCTTGATAATCCCAACTCTATACACTAAAAAACCTGTATGTCCATCGTGACTCAGAGTTCAAGTTCAAAAAAAGCTGGATCTGTCTTTCAAATATCTTTTAATTTCTCCACTTACACTTTATAAATATAGATAATTTGCATCACATAAGGGATCAAGGGTCATTTGAACATGTTAGGAAATTAACACTTTCTTCACTAGTTTCTTCAAGTTTAAATCCCATTTAATTTTTTTTCTGTATTAAACTTGACTAGCTTGTTCCCAGCATTAGTCCCTAATATGACATTTCACATCAAGTAAAAGATACAGTTGACACTGTCACAACTTATTGTTGAGGCTAGGGATAAGAGTTTTTATCTTTTCAGGGCAAGGCTGATGGATGGTTCTGTCATTCACTTGTGATTCTTTTTCTGAACTGATCAGTTTTCTGACAATGCAGTATGACTCCATAGCCCCACAGGGGAACATGCCATATGCGCAAGAGATTTGTCCATTACTGCCACATATAATTCTGCATGAATGACCTCTTTTTTCTTAAGGTTTTTACAATGTAAAAGTTTATTATGATTCTAATTTATAGTGCCTCAAATCAAAGTGACTCACCATTCTTCACTTCAGACTTTGTTTTGAGGGAAAAAATAAACTGTCTTCCATTTCCTGATTCATCGCCTTCAAACATTCTCATAACAAATTTATTTGCTATAATGAACTTATCTCTTGCAAGGAATGCAAGCACTCATCTCATTGTTTTGAATATCCTCATTAGTAACGCTACCTTTCTTTGAAGAAAAAGATTTAAAAATTCTCATTCCTACAGTCTATACAAGAACAGAAAAATGGTGAATAGTATAATAAAACCTTTTGAAATAAATACATTAGTACAATAAATAAATAACAAAATCTGCAAAGATGAGAAGATTTAAGGTAAGCTTCAGAGAGTTTGGGAGGAAGTTTGCACTTCTGAAATATAACAAGATAAATATTTTTGGCCAATGACAAAGACACAAATACATAAACATGTTGATGAAGAAAATCAGGGTCTGTATAAACATTGGGGAATATGTAGCATGTTTACATTGTATAGACACAGTTGAACATGCATATACCATGCAGCTTTGGAAAGAAAAACGCAAGTTATAAGTCAAAGATTGCTTATTAATGTTACCTGTGGTCCTGTGACTCTTTGCATTGCCCTGATGATAATGACTCTGTTGATGACTGTACGCATCCAATCCAGCACTACAATGTTTTGAAGGTCACAACAATTGATACTGTCTTTTCACAGTCCACTGAATATGTGATTCAGTATCTATGTGACATGAGAAGTGCATTATGTCTGTCTTCCCCACCCCAACACTACTGCCTTTTTTCCACCTGCGCTAGATGGGCACTGGATTGGTACAGGAAACTTCTGGTTCTATGCACCTGAAGGATAACTCTTATTCTAAGATGGTCTTTTTGGGGCCAGTTTAGAGAGATCTCTAACTAAACAATGTTGTATGTGTAAGTCATATGTCGGAATCTACATAGGTCCACAATACAGCATGATCCAGGTTGTAAAATACTTACAGTTGAAAGTGTTTGTTGTTCTTCAGAGAGATTAGGACAATCTGTAACAAAATCTGTTAGGACAATTATCATACCAATTACAAATGAGTTGAATGTCACATTACAACGTAAATTGGAAAGACGATTTTGAAAGTAATAAACAATTGCATCTTGGAACAGGCATGCAAGAGAACAGGCTATTTGTGACTTTGCCTTAAGTAACTCTCTGAAATAATTCCTGTAAGTATGATTGAACTGTTAAATAAAAAACATAATATAATTAAATTTGACATGTTTTGTGAGATCAGACTAAGCGGTAGTTTGCCACACTGAAATTCGGGGACCGGATTCTATTTAAATGAGTTGACTACAGCAGTTTGAAAGACAATGAAGTAGAAAGAAAAGAAAATCAAAATTCATAGGAAGCAGCCTGGACACCATCCTGTTAGACAGTCGGGGAGAGATCTGATAACTTTCATACACCAAAGCAACAGGAGTGAAGTGAACAGATCAGGTACTGAAGTGGTTTTAATACAAAGTTTGTAGACCTTCAAGCCACTTCTTCTGATTGAAACTCAAATTATGGCAGCAAGTAAGATTCTAAACAATGGTTGGCTAGGGAGGTTACAATTCCCATACAACTGCCAAAAATAAGAACATAATATGGTAAAAAACAAACTTCAGAAGCTTAGCAGAATGCAAGTGGGATGTCAGTAACCCCAGAGATCTATCTTGCAGTGAGGCAATCTTCTTTACTTAGTTCTCTAAACACAGTGAATACAAGATACCTATATACAGAAGTGAAGTAGAAAGCAGCTTTTGAGGCATTTCCAAAGATAAAATATCAAAAACTATAACAGCAGTGGGTGAAATAAGAAGAGGAATAAAATTGTTATGAGAATTACATGAATCCATCCAAGAGTTTTGAAAGAACTGACAAATGCAGTAACAAGCATTATCAGTCAACCTATGAAACTCAGAGTTAATACCTTCATGATGTGTATACACCAGACCAGGTTTTGAAAGAACTATTTCTCTGACTTCTCAGAGTTCTTTGGAAAACTGGTAGATGGTATCTGTAGAGCTCTTCAAAGAATAAGAATATTCTTTCTGGTTAGGTCTGAATTGAGACATATATGGTCTACTATACAGATTCTAATTAAGGACTCATAGGTATAGTAAAATTGTAGTAAAATAATATGCCAAGATTAGTAGGATAAATAAAAAATAAGATATATTATCCCTTCAAAGTATCTCCATCAGTCAGATGAAGCATCTGTGAAAGTTCGAGACTTTCTCAAGAAAAAATAGCTAGCCAAAAGTACAAAGGGGAATACCTATTGCTTATCCTGCTATGAATTCTGGACTGTAGTTCACATACGTCATAGCATAGGGCTTCCAAATTAGTTGCATCATGTAGTTTCACACATTCCTTTTAAGTTCTGATGTTGACCATTAAAGTGGATAGACTAGTATTATACGTGAAGCACAGAACATATACAATAAAGCCATTGGTTTGCGTCATTCATGCCTAGATGCATTATGTAGAGTACTCATGCTGTTTTAGTTCCTGCTTGCTTTGGAGTCAGTCCACAGCTTACTCTTCCTCCAGATGTAAAATTCCAGACAGATTTCCAATGAAGAGTAGGCAAACCATAATGTTTAGTGGGCTACAAAAAGGTTTGTTACAACTATCCTATTGAAGCCCTGTTTTGATCCTTCAGGGAAGAGTGAAGTAGTGCATTGCCTCTGAATTTGTACTTTTAAAAAACCTCACATCTACACTACTGTATCTTTGGAGGGGCTTCCTGTGGAACTATTTTTAGCCTAGGTATCAGGAGCTCAGCTCTAGCAGCACGAAACTCAGCATGCACTAATTAGGCTTCTCAGAAAGCACTTGCAGACCACACTGAGCTCCGCAATGCTGCAGCTTACTGCTGTTATTTGAAATACATGCTAGCCTGAAAAGTTAGCTTGGTCTTGTAACTGCAGTCTAGGAGGTCCTGCAAAAGATGCATTGCACCCTTGCTTGCAGGTGTTAATGTTCTTGAAAACAAGACATCAGGCAGTTGAGGATTAATATAGGATATACAAATATACTATGTTAGGTCATATCTTAATTTTATCTTCTCGATTTAATGTCTATAGGGAGAATATATACTGATAGTTATAATATAAGCACTTCTGGATTTTCTTTGCTTTGATTCAGCTGAAAGTTGTGTGTTATGCAAAAAACAACTGAATCATGAATAACAAAGGCATGTTTTTTAATTCTCTTAGTGGAGACCAGCAACTATTATATACTGACTGTTCAAGGGTGTTATTTTTGTAAACAAGAAAGAAACTAAATGAGCATAGAATTCATCATTAGGAAATGGTCTCTTAATCAATTAATACACATTCAAGACAGCCCTAGTCAGCTAAGTACTGCAGGAAAATAGGAAGAGATCTCCCAGGGTGCAGCACACCCTGCTTTCTCTACCATATGTCTTCTAAATGTGTTCCTCTGTGTCACTATACTCACAAGAGAACTTGCTGATTCTTGGCAAATTTATTCCAATACATTAAAAACATATAATTCCTTAAGAATAAGCTTTTCTTATTAAAAAAAGCCCAAACGCAACAAAACCAAACTCCCCAAAAACACAAAACAAAAACCCAAAACACCCTTACAGAAGTGATCAGTGTATTCTAGCAACAGAGATATATATACTTCCAAAATTGTGATGCAGGTTTTTTTACTTTCTGGAGTGATTCCATCTAACATCCCATTCCTTTCCAAGCTACAGCCTGAATAAGGCGCTGAAAACCAAAGCTTAAAAACTTCGAGAGGTCAGCTCCATGATGCATGAAACATATTAGTAGTATTTATTTGGATGAAGTACTACAGACAACAGTTATTATAAATTTAAAGAGAGCATGACATCAATTTAGGGAGACCATAACTGTCTTGAGGTTTGCCTAAATGCAGATTAGAAAAAATATATATAGTGAATTTTCTAAAAGAAAACTGTAATATACTGCCCCCTTTTTTTTTTTTTTTTTGTTTTCTGTAAGGCTAGAAGAAGCCTAAAAAGCTCAAATAGCTAATAAGCTGCTGGTAAGTCACAGATTTTAAATAATATACTAAAATTGACATTTATAGTGTAAATCTTCAATACCTTTCTGTAAGCTGTACAACACATTGGGTAGGAAGCTTTGTTCCTAAAAAGAAGCTTTTAAAGGCTCTCCAAATAGCCACAGAATGAGGAACTACACCTTAAAAGGAGAGGGGGAGGTACAGGATGAGGGAAGAAGAAATAAGTGATTTATTTAAAATTCAAAATATATTTTAAGGGGGATGCACGTGTTATTAAGAAGAAGAAAGACAAGTTGAGGTGAAGTAAGGTTGGATAAAGGTAAAGTAGGAATAAACTAGCATCTACAGGTGATAACTAAGAATGGAAATTCAAGAGTGGAAACATTAGCAATTACTATTAGAAAGTCTTTGACAACTGAAGAGGTGTCAGTTGATTGGAAACCAGCGATTTGTTTCAGTACTTAGAACATCTTTCTTAAAATTATTTAAAATAGATACACATCTGCAAGTTCTGCATAGCTTTACTGTGGGCTTTAGGAACACGAATTTCAGTTTGTCTGTTGTCTTTTGCTTCCTAAACTTAAGATGAGTAGAGATGCTTTTCCCAACATCTCAGGGAAACTGGATTTCTAACTACACACCCCATGGGTCTCCTAAAAACTGTTTGAATTTGGGGAAAACAAACTGTTCTAATGCTTACTATGGCTTTGCCCAGCCAAGAATCCCACAATACTTTGCTGTGTTTTATCAGAACTTTTGCAGTCAATGACATCCTAATTACTAACAGTTCTGAAAAGTGCTCTTAAAGCCAGTTCTATGAATTAGCAAGTTTAATTGAGTCCAATGGGCAGAAAAAATAAAGGGAAAAAGTGTGTGTATAGATGTTCTGTATGTGATATATTTTTTTTACAATACAAAACAATTCATTTTTAATACAGAATCTTTCTACAAATGGCTGTTTGAAAATATGAGCAGAAAAGTCCATTTGCTAATAAGATAGATAAATCAGGAACTAGTGAATATTCACTGGGTAGATACGATTTATTTCCACTGTGCTCAACAGAATCCATCAAAATCTATCACATCATACAATGTAGAAAAGATGGGATCTATGTTAAGATTTTAGTGTTTAGAAGGCTCAGTATAAATCTTTTTGCAAAGTAAAGCAAAAGTTAAGACATTGCATGTCATGATAAAAGGACTCCAAGGAAAATTCCAGCTAAAACTTGACAGTGATTCTTGCCATAATATCATAACTCATAGGAGTTCATCGTGTCCATTTTAAGAAATTCAATCATGTTATAAATCACAGATGAATGGAGCTGTCTTATTGTATATTCATAACACCTCACGTAATATGCAACACATTTTATTTATCTTGACTTACATTCTAAACAAACAAGGCTTTAGTTATTCTAAAATAACGTATAATAACAAAATATGCAGTGACCACTGATAGCATCAACAAAAGTGTGTAGCTGGAGAGTTTTTTTGTTTTGTTTTGTTTTCCCCATATATAGGAGTAGCTTTCTTCTCCTCAGAAAAATGCACAATTGGAAATTTGAATCCGAGGCTTTTATTGTACATATACAGATAAATCTGCTGAATATTACACGCTTTTCAGTAAGTCTCCACCTATACTCAGGGTTTGAAGATGCATCACATTGCATTTTTGCCACATATATTCACTGATATGCCATGATCGCATTTGTATGTTACCAATATTGTGTTTCAACTTTTTGTCTTTGACATTAGTCCCTGGCCTTAAGACTGGTCCTCTCTTCAATACATAATATTTCCTATGTAACAAAATTTTCAGTCAAATATTCTAAGAAAATTATTGCCTTTAAAAATGTAAAAGGCTTCCCATCACACTGTTCAAAGAAATTAGTATTTAAGGACATTTTTAAGATTTAAAAAAATGCTGTATTATGTGCAAGGTATTTGCACACTCAAAATTGCATTCCAGTTATTCCATGACAACACTAACACTTTGCATCTAATTTTTTTCTTCATCAAAATTTTGCTTGATTTTATCTGCGCAGATCTCTTTCTGGCTATTCAAATTTAAAGATCCTTTTGAGACCATTTAAAAAATGCAGCCACTAATGAGAGGGATGATTAAGAGGCCTAGTAGTTTGCTATTAGCATATGGAAAAGTGAAACAGTTTCCATCTGCATGCCTATTTTTATCTCTGTTTCTTCTCCTGCCCTTAAAGTAGAACTATAACAGCAGTAATCTGCCTTGTTAGGGCACTGGAAAAAAAAATCCAAAGTGGGAAACCTCCTATGACTGCTGAGTGAGCCAGTCCAGAGCAGTAGTGGTTCATCTGCCCATTATTATCTTTGTGCTATAGTCTATCATAGACTGAGCACTGTAGTTGTGTTCACTTCCCCCTTTGAATTTAAATTAGTATTTTTTTCATCCAACTCTTTGAGGATATTTCAACATTTCAGGTAAATAAAGATGCATACAAAGATATCATGTATTAACAGCAAGTACATTAACTGATGTGTTATATGTTAAGAATATCTTCCAAGTTTATACATTTAACTTTGATCCTATCACAAATAAAATATATTTGACAATTAATTGTGAATATTCAATGCAGTACATCAGGCTTCATCTCCAGCATTCAAGTTTAAATCTGCTAACAGTTTCTTATTAAGCACAAGACAAAAAAAACCTAAACAAATCTATCTTCCATCGGAACTCTGCGCTTAATTTTTTTTTTTATGACAAAGACTATCCGATGTTTTGGAGAATGAGCAGATTCAAGAGTAGTAATAATCTGAAATTTCAAGTAGCATTAATGTTGGGTTCAGTTTAAAGCAGACGTTAGTTATTCTTCAACACAGTAGCAAAATTACAACAATTTCCACATTAAAACAATAGGCATACCATGAAACCCAAAATTAGTCAAATTCTGAAGTATTTGCTCGGAATTTCTCATGTTTAAATTGAACCCAGAATTAAAAAAATTAAAAAAAAACAGTGTGTGAAATCTAGATGGCCAATATAGCTTTTGCTTTAGAAAAAACTGTATTAGCCAGACCAGAAAGAAGATCTGGTAGGCAAATAAGAGAGCTTTTGACAGGGAATTTTATTAAATTTATAGAGGGGCAAGAATTCAAATTTGAACAACCAATCATTGCCTGCCCTCACTTTTTGTTTCCTCCTTCCCAAAAGGGCAGAAATGGACAAAGGTATGATACGGTATCTGCAGGTGGGATCTCTCAGTGAGCTCCAGGAATATCCACCAATAGACTGAAGGAAGTTTCTAAATTCTTTCACTGTGTACTGTTTGACCTTGCCCGAGTCAGGCAGAGATGTCGTCAAACCACACCTCAGCATCCAGCAGAAGACCAATTCCAGTCGGAATAGCCATATGAACTTCAAAAAGTTTGACCTGTGTAGCTTTCCTACAAAACAATGCCTGCCCATTACTTCAAGTTGTGCATTTCAAATTAAAATACTTAATGACATTTCTTAAGCACAAGTAGTTCTATGAATTTTAAGCCACTGTGAATTATTACTAGCCTAAGTTTGGAAAGGAAAACAGAAAAGCAGTTATTCTTTGTCCATTCTATTAACAAGTTTCTGCATCTGTTTTAATAGATTCTAATAATATAGTCAATAAGTATTTACACAATTTGAATCAAATATTCTTCTGAATACCAATCTACCAGTCAAGAGTGTGTGTCTTCGGGGGAAATAAAAAGCCACAAAACAACAACAAAACAAAAAACAAAACACCCCACACAATGCCCTGACCAGTACTGCTTATCTGGGAGCATGAATAATAGTAATTAGAAAAAACAGTACAAACAGAAAGCTACTTCTAGAAAGTCTAAAGGAGTGAATTTTTCTTATATAGTAAATATAACACTCTGTCCAGAAAAATACATATGGCACAGACACAAGAAACTGAAAGCAGGCCTCAGAGTGGCTTACTTATCAGAAAAGTAAGAAATGAAGCAAGCAATTACTGAACTATTGCACTATCTGAAATATATTTCAGTTAGCATGACACAGTAAATTAACTTGCCTAATTTCAGGTAAAAGGGAGATAAAACTGTACTTGATCTCAAAATCCCCATAGACAAGGAATAGTATTTCCAATTTGATTCACCTATTGCCTCTTGAAAAAAATATTGCTGTATGAAGCCAGTCACTGCATGTTTGCATCCTAAAAATGCTTATCGTCAGGTTTGGCCCCTGCCCTTTCTTTTGTAAATCCAGTCAGCAAAGATTTAGTTCCATTGAATTGGGCCTGTAAACAGTCTAAACACAATGAAAACATTGATAGACGTTCACTGGTTTCAGGGTGTTTTTTTGTTGTTGGATTCTGAAAGCACCAGCAGCTGTTACAGCTGCTCTGTATCTACCAGTTTGTCACAGTGATGTTTCTTAGGATGCAAATATCAACTGATACAACTATGATCAGGCTGAGGATTTTACAGCTGACTAGATTGGGAGATGACGACCAAGGTCAGGCATAACCTGCCAGTTAGCACTGTTCTAAGTCAGCTCATTTTTGTAAACTGGTGAGATGTTACAGGAAACAATTTCCCAGTCTAATTGCATATTCAAAACACCACCTATTAAGTATTGTTGCATCCTCACTGCTTCACACCCCCATAGGGTCTTGTTGCTACAAGCAGCACCTAATGTCCTATGGAATCATCTGGTAAACAAGCATGCAGTTTGAAAGTTACACTGCAGCTTTCTATCTGGGGTATGTGTTTCAGTGCCTCCCAAATCTCTAGTGCTTAACCTTCACAAGTAAATCTTTGAGGTATGAATAAGGTTTTTAAAAACAAGAGGGTTTTTAACTATACTTAGGCATGTAACTGTCTTCAAAATGAGTTAAGAGCCTAAACATCTTTACAAATTGGTTTTAAGTGGGTAGCCAAGAATATAGATCAGGTAGTTCAACTAGAGTATGTCCAGTCTTACCTGCAACAGGGGCAGAGTTCGCGGCACCACAAAATCTTAGGAACAGAGAACACAAACAACATTTTCTAGAGAAAAACTGAACCAAGAGAGCAAGAACCGGTGGCAAAGGCAAGTGTAGGGACTGTGCAGGGGACAGGAAAGAGAGTGAACGGAACAGATCTATGAAAGTGAGCCAGGCAGCAGCAGGTCCTGCCCTAATGCAGTATGCCAAGATCTCCTGTCCAACTAATGACACCTGAGGGTGCTACTCCACATCAGAATCTGACTTAAAATATTTAAGTATCCACCAGAGAAAGCACTAAGCAACATTCCAGGTCCTTGAGATACCATTAGGGAATTCTCCACAAGCATCAGTACTTCATCAAATTAGAGATTTAGAAAACAAAGGTTATACAGATAATACTGCAAACCAAGAAAAATATTTGTTCAACTTGCTAAATTTAACATATAGGAAGACTATTTCCAGTGGAATCAGAGGCAGAGGAGCAGGGAAGCGCAAGCAGTATTTTCATAGCTCTCACAATTGAAGGAAACTGTTGGATGGTTGGTATGAAGCTAATTATATTAATTTGTAGAATATTAAATCAGGTTTCCATGAGAAAGAAAGATTGAATGTGAATGGAACAGCCTGAATCTTTATATATAAAAAGGATAACTTTCTGAACAGAGGATTAGAAAATCATCAATAAAGTATTGTGTAATATTATGGTAACTGAGATACTAAAGCATCAAATATAAATAAAGAACAAGTGAAAGAATATTTCATTTGTTTATATGTCCACAATAGAGAGTGGTTAACCTGGAAGATAAATTGGAAATTCTCAGTGATGGGAAATGAACAGATATATAATTGGTATTATTGATGCTGGTTACTGGTATTGAAATCGTTGATTACAAACTATTTAAATTAGTAAGCAGATGGAAATTCATCACTTGTTTCAGGGGTGCAAGAACCTCTAAATCATAGTTATAAATGTGTACTTCATGCTTTAACAAGCCCAGGAAGGTTCATCCCTGAATCAGCCCACAGAACAGGAAGAATCATTTCTTCAGCACACCTTTGGAATGTATGGGCTCAGCAGTGTGTTAGAACTTCAGTGTGGAAGACTGGCCAATGATCTCATGCAGTCAAAGTAATAAAATGCTATTCAATTTTCAAAACACAGAAAACACTGCAACTGATGTTATTCTGGACTTTGGTGGTCATTTAGAGACAAATCATCCTGACCAATTTCTTTCGACATGAACAAACAAGCAGCACTCCCCCATCTTCAGTGCTTAAGAAAGTTCTCTTTCCCTCAAAAGAAATTTATTGGCCAGCATGAAAAACTTAGAAAAACAAGATTGAAAAAATCAAAGGTTTCTTAAGATCAGAATATTAAAAGTTCTAAATTTATGATAGTACTAGAAAGAGACAACTTCATTTCAGTGATCAGGTGAAGACAGAAACTGGATTAGTAAAAAAACCCCCAAAATAAATCAGATAAGTAACTAATATAAATTAGAAGTTATGAAGCATGGAAAAATCGATCAGATAAAGTACAGATAATGTTTTTAGCCTAGAAAATCTTAAGATATTTAAGCCTATTCTTATTTCTCAACTTGATTTTAGGATTAGTGATACAGAAAATCTTTAATTAAAAGTTCTGTTCTTCATGTTTCAATGAGAAATACAGCCATCTCAATCCCTTCTGTCTCAACTTGAATTTAGGATTCTCTCCCAGACAGTTGGACTGCTAAAATTAAGTCAATTCTGCCATTTTTAATTTGGAATACATTTTTGAGGTGTTTTTTTCCTCCTAGGTACAGTCAGCCTTAATATGCTTTTCTAAACAACTTAGTGTAATTTCATGAAAAGTAGAAACCCCATATAAAGGGGAAAAAAATACCTGTAGTATATACAATACCAAATGGTATAATTCATAGCATAATAACTAGGGATAAATAAAAAAAAAGTAAAAACAATAATGCTTTATATGAAACAAAAAAATCCAAAACAAAACACTAAAACCCAGGACAAGTTTTTGCAGAGGAAGATGAAAAATAATTTGTTGACAATTAATTATTAGGAAGGATGCTAAGAAAACCTTACCATGGATAAACATCAGAAAAATCAGAAAACCTAGAAGAAAAAACACAAACAAAAAAACCCCAGAGTACTAAAGGAGAGCAGGCAGAAGAGATCTCTTGTCTGCTAGTGTTAATTTTCTAATCTTCTGGAGTTTCTCCAGTTTTCCATGATTTATTAGAAGAGAGCCAATGTTGTGCCCATACTAAAAATGCCAAGAGGGATGAATCAGGTAACCACAGGCCAGATGCCCAACTGCAGTTCTTGGCAAAATAACAGAAAGCTGCTGCAACAGTTTGACAAATTAAAGTATAGAAAAAAATACTTAATTCCCAGCTACATGATTTCAGAGATAATTGGTCTGGACTAAAAGCTTGATTTTATTCTTTCAAAAGATTACAAATTTGGTTGATTAAGGTAATTGCTTACACGTAATAAACTTAATTTTTGCAGGGCATCAAAAATGAGTACAATTCAGTACTGTATTCCATCCATGCAGAAAAACATAGCTGATTGCTTTGGAGGGTTAGCCCTCAAATTACTGGGGTTTCCTGCTTTAAAAGAACGAGTAATATCGCTACATCAGAGTTAAGAGATTGGAGTAGCCCTGCAGACATCTGTGTCTGGCTGTCTATGCTTAACATCTGACTGCCCAATCGATGAGCAAAGTTGTAAGAAATAAGACAGGAGTTTGCCTCTAATCACTTTTTCACAAAATAAATAAAATTGCATAGAAAATTGTTTGATCAGAATATTTCTGATTCAGACCTTTGCTCAGAATATTTTTTACCAACTTGAAACAGGAAGGAAGAGGAAACTTCCGTGGGCATCACTGAAAATGCTGAAAGGGGAATCCTGCATCCAGCTTCAGTATATGCATTACCAAAAAGTAGATATTTTTGCCCCACCCTGTCCAGGGCAAAATGGAGCATATAACTTAGGGGGCAGACAAATTGTCTGTCTAGCTGCTTGTCTTGAAACAGACTGAGGGGCAGCTTGCTGCTTGTAGTTAAGTATTCACTCACAATGAGAGAGACACCAAGTACCACAGAGTTCTTTAGCAGCAGGACAAGGAGTGATGGAAACCAATAGCTAAAAGCTACAGCCAGATAAACACTAGCTGGGAATAAAACACAGTTATCATGGAGATGGTTCATGGAATAGGATAAGTCAGGCTGGGGGAGACTTCAGCAGTCATTTAGCCCAGTCTCCTGCTAAAAGCAGAGTTAGCTCTGATGTCAGGGAGAGCTCAGGACTTTATCCAGTCAGGTCTTGAAAACTTACAAAGGTGGAGACTGCAAAACCTCCTTGGGCAACCTCTTCCATTGCTATTAATTACCTCAGTGCTCAACCCTGACAGTAAAGATGTATTTTATCTATACGTTAGTCTCAGAATTGAAAAAAATGTCCACAATTACAAAAAAGTACCGGTGTCATTCAAGACTCAAATTGAAATGCTCGTCCTAAGAAAGTAGCAGCTGAAAAATAGAGATGGTAAGTATAGCTATAATGGTCTAGTAGTTCTACTTTATGCTCATTCTTTCCTCCTAATACAATCATATAAGCATCCTAGAGTAATCTGGGACATTAGATCTTTGCAATGTGATACAAACTCTTCACTAAGGTCAGGTATTCAGCTTTTTTGATCAATAGTGATGGTCACGTAACATAAGATACTAAAGGCAAGACCGAAGTATAGGTGTTATATATAGGGAACAACAACATTTTCACATTATCATCAAAGTTATGGATGATATAATTTCTTTTAGATAAAACAAGATTAATTTCTTGAGACAATGTTTTTTGCTTTGTGCCATACAATTCATCTTTTCAAAAGTAACTGAGAATTTGACATAAAGAGGCCTTAGTGAATTTTTGTTTGAAAACAAAAGATGTGTTCCTATACTGTTGAAAAAAAATGTAAGCAAAGCAGAATCAAGGATACTGAATTCATCAGACTGTAGCCTATCGTTATTTATGAAGTCACAGATGTCAGCAGGAAAGGTTTTTAAATAGTTCTGATGTAAACTCCTAAGACATAAAAAAGGGGAAGAATATAAGCAGCTCAAATGATGCTAACTACTCCTATTCTTTTTACAATATAAAAAGTAATATTATATTTTGTAACAGTAAATAGTTTCTTAGAAAGATCTGTCCTGTTTTCAGTATGGGATTTTGGGGTTGTTTGGGGGCTTTTTTTCCGATTCCCTTTGCTCCTCCCTTTTAGTGCCAGAAGCATGTCCCATAGCAGTTATCGCCAGGAAAAAAACACATAATCAAGGAATAGCTCTACACATGAAATGAAGAGTTAATGGGGTGTGTGTGTTGGGGTGTGTGTGGGGGTAGGGGGAAAGAAACCCCAGAAACTACTGTAGCTTCAAAAAAGATGAAATTTTCAATTCATTACTCATTTCAGTCAAACTTTCAAGGCATTACAGATGTACCGCTTCATGTGGCTTGCTTCAAAATAAAAGAATCTTAAATTGTGAATCATTTAGTGCTACTTACTCTGTGCAACCTATGAGATGTCTGCCACTTGAAACTGCCCATGACTTTAATAATCAATTGGAGAATGCAGCCAATCAAACTTCACCCGGTGATAGTTTCCAAGGTAACCAACAAAGATACCGACATGGGCTGCATGTAGTGGGGAAAAAAGGCACAAAAAATGCTGCCGCATTTCCACTTTTTTCAATACTTTGGATTGTATATTATAAAAATGCTACAAAAACTAAGTCAGTATTGACAAAACCAGTAGCAAAAAACAAAGCAGAATTAAAAGACAGTGAAGTATACAGTATAAGCACCTCTACTTTCAGGGACTCAGGAGGGCTACGTAGCCTTCTTGAAGCTCTGCTTCTCATGGACTACAGTAGGGACCCCTCCCTTCACTGGCGAGCCACGGAAAATGAAAACAGCAGCTCATTATTACAATTAGGACACCTCTGTTTTGTCCTTGTAAATATTTTACTAAATTGATATTTGTTTGTCAGTGATCCATGCTGAAATGAGCTGCCTTTGTTATGATGCAATATAAGACACTGATTTTTTACAGATATTTGTTAGAACTGTAAGTTGTCAACCAAAAAAACCGCACAACCCCAACAAAAAAGAGCAATAGTATTTCAATGTAAAGGAGGAGTTGTCAAACCACTCATTAGAAAAGCTCTCCCTCCTCTCTCTTTTCTCTTCCCATCCTGTCATTCAAAGCAGAATATGCAAGGGGAAAAAACGTTGGGGCTTTTTTTTGGGTTTTGTTTGAGGTTTTTTTACCTTTCATGCCGACACCAGAATTTCAGGTCCCAGTTTCTTTCAATTAAAATACCTCAAAAAATTGTGATCTTGGCAAAATGAATCTCCAAGAACCAGACTGAGCTTCTATTAATTAAAGACTTAAAACTGGGATTTAACAATACAGAGATTCTGTGACAATACGACTGAACAATGTGCATACATACACTGGAACCTTTCTCAATGGTTGTTTTAAAGAGCTTATACCCGATAATGGGCTCTAATACAGGAAGGTTTTCTTGAGAAGCATCTTGACACAGCTTCTCAGATGTTGAAGTTTTCCTGATCAGAGACTGTCAGTCCTGTTTCTGTGTACAAAGCCACATAGCGGATAGACATCGCATTCCCCAGAATCTAATATGTTCCCGAGGCTTGGTTTTTCTTGTGAATTCTTCAAAAAAACACATCATTGATCTCCAGAAAAAAGAAACGCTTTCTGTAGCAGCAAAAGGCCGCTTTGTCTATAAGGCTGCCTTCCACAAAAAAACCTACTGATCAATCCCCCACAGCCAAACAACAAAACCCAAACCACAACAACCCAAACCAATACACACACAAACGCACCCAACAGACTCCAGTCACTGGAACTATTTCTTTCTGATTATCGTATCTTACAGGGCAATTCTTTGGTGGTTAGAATTTTCTTGCTCATGAAGAGAAATCCTCCATGAAGGCATTTAATTCTCTTTTATTCTATTAAGTGCTGAATGACACAAGCTGTTTAGTGATGCTTGTGAAACTGACTCTTCAAGCTTACAGACTGGTCTGAGCAGTTTGAAATGCACTACAGACTCAAATGATTTTTAATGATTTTAGTCAAATAGGTTCAGTTATTAAATTTAATAGTTGCTAAATATTTTTAAATGCAATAATACTTTTCAATTATTGAAAAAATTAATGCTAGCACTCTCGAAGATAACCAAATATATAAGCATTAGAGTAGATCAGAAGTTGGCAATCAAGTTCTAATTTTAATTAGATGTACTTCATATTAAATCTTGCTGTACCATAAAATGGTTTCAGAACATAACCCTAATTCATTTATATTCTACAACCCTTATGAAAAAGAGGCACAGTGGAATCAAATTCCTACATTATTTAATAAACAGCTCTGTAAATAAAATGAAGGCCAAAGTTTGAAAGCAAGGTGCAGGCAATGAGACTGCAATAATCTTTGTTTGCACATGTAGACAGGATAACTACATGCTTAGCCATCTCTCTGCAGAAATACCAGCTTTTATTCTTTGACTCAGAAAATACAGTTTTGAAATTGCACCCTGAAACTTCGTAGAATACAATAAAAAGCAAGATTTATTTTTATAGTCCTTATACTATATAGTAGCAAACAATAACAACATTTCTTGGAAATATAAAGATGCAATTCTTCTAGCTTGCCCATTTGCTTTACATTTTCCCATCTATTCAGACTGCAAGGGGCGGGGCGGGGCAGGGGGGGGTGGGGGAATAATGTGTTTATTAAGAATTTGTATGAGAACAGATTGACCCAAATGTCTGTTACCAAAATAGATTATATTAGCTAGAATGGAGTGTATTGCTTCCATGCAATCAGCAAGAGCCTTATGAAAATGTCAACTCTTATACATACATTCTGATGCAGGATAAGTCAAATTATTTTTCAAGTCTGTAAAATAAATACATTAGAAATACTGTGCTTTGTACTCTGAGAACAGAATATAAATCTTCTAGAACTACTATCTTTACAATCAGTTTCTTTCAATGCCGAGTTTTATTTATTGCTTTTGGTAGACTACCAAAATAAGTTTCACACAGTCCTCTCAAGTTGTTAATCGTTAAGATTAGCAGATAGGCAGTTGCTATGATCAATAGCGTCCTCTGATAGACCAGTCTAGAGCTCCTTGCATCTGGTCAAATCACCACAGAGCTTGAAAGTACAGCAGCTCATTACTGTAGATTTAGCATAATATGTACTTGTGCTGTAGATTGCAAAGGATAGGACAAGTCTTTTGCTCTGAAAACCATCGCAGTGTTTCTATTTCATCTTGTATAGCAGAAGAAACCCCTGGGTACCAAAGACACCAAAACATTTAAGTCTATGAAGACATTAAAACCTGACATGTTGCAAACTGCCTTAACAAAGATGGTGCAACTTGCTGCATTTGACTTTTTTTTTCTTAACCATTTATCATTTTGGTTTTCATTTAAATGCATCTCTATAAGGGCACATAGGGGAAAGAAAGGCCTATTTTAGTCTCAGTAAGTTACAGCAATTTCACTTTTATCCATAGCCTTCTAATAATTAGCTAACACAAGAGCAGCAAAACTGTAAGATCTGGGTTAGATAAAAAGTTACTGTAGAGTTGAGTGTCATCTTATTAATAACCATGTCCAGAATGTTTCATAATACCACAGAATCACTTAGTAAACCAATACATGGTTGTTCAGTTCTTGTTAGAAAAAAATATAGCACAGGAAGAAACAAAACAAATAAAGAGAACAGCTTTTGGGTGTTAGCATCCAATAGCATCTTACAGAATTAATAAGGTCATTCACTGTCTCTGTATATCAGCTGGGCTTTTTGTTAGACTCTCCTCCACACTTTTGCTTGCAATTGGTAAACCATTTACAACTCTATATTTATGTGCAAGTGACCAATATATTGTTATTCCTTTCTAATAAAAATCTTTTTGCAAGTCACAGCTATTTAATCACCTTTTAATTCTTTTATATATTTGTATGCAAAAGGTACTGCCTGAGTTATGAACTACTAAGTGTTGTTGCTTTACATGTTCATCCTTTACACCCTTCAATTAATTTAGCAACATCACTTAGGTTACCTGATATTTCTTTCACTTCCTGAATAGATTATCCCAAAACCTACCGGGAAGCATGCAAGTATTTACCGAGCATACTTGCTCGCAAATTTCTGTGTTACCTTTCCATTAATAATCTTGCAAACAGCAATTCCTTACTAAAATTCAAGTACCAACAAGCGGTGGATAATATTGCAGCAATATTCTGTGTTTTATGTGAAATTATATCTTCAGACACCCTTAATGATTAATAATTAAAAAAACCCTTTAGCCTAAAAACTCAACATTAAAATATGAATATATTTTTGTAGGCTACAGGCTTCTGGGTTTTATATGAATTGATTAATTATAAGAATAGATGCTTAAAAAAAAGAATAAATAGTATTGGCCTGAGACCATACAAGCACTTTCACTAATCTTATCCTTCAGTCATATCTACCTCTTTTAGAGTGAAGGTTTATATTTATTATGAAGCCATGCATATTTTGTGCACAGATTTAACATATTATATGATGCATTTGGAACCATCTTCCAGGCATTCAGTCAGATAATATCAAGAAAAACAAATGGTAATATCCATTGAGACTAAAAAAGAAAAAAACCTGTCCATTCTCCCCTTCTGTATTCTGACATGGCTTCATAACAGACAGTTATATATGAGGATATGTTTCCCATTTTGTTGGTTATATGAGTCATCTGTTAAACAAACCCACCAAAGGATTTGAATACTTGTTTTAGAATTGAAACACCGGCAGTGGCGGCTCAACTCATGCCTAGTCCACACTACTGTGTAAGCTTAAAATTAGAAAAGCTTAGTATAAATAAAAATCAACACCAAACACTATAATTTGTCTCCTGTTCTGTAGGAGTTTGTTACTTAGAAAATTAACAAAATCCTGTTCCTACAAGGAAACAGCTATACTTAGATTTATGATTTGTTAATTTTACAAAATAATAGATTTGGTTTTCAGCCAGGAATATTTAATAGCTTAATCTCTGAACGAGAGGAAAAAGAAAGGAGAAAAAAAGGAAAGTGATGAAAATACTGCAGTTGCAGCTACATTTCTTACAAAATTAGTTATGGTAGTGAAAAGTAATATGTACAGGTGTTTCTAACAGGTCACACTGACTAAATGTCACAAACAGTTTTAATATCCCCATTCAACAACAGTCTCCAAGGTTGAAACCTTGGCCATTTGAGGACTAGCCTTAAGCATGATTATCTTCTAGTAGTGGAAAACAGAAATAAGCCCATAGTTTTAACAGATTTCAGCTATTCAGCTGCCTTTGGGCCAGATAACTTTAAGTTCCTATAGATGTAGAAGGTACATATGCAATTTACAGAAGTGACTAAGTGAAATTCAGTGGGAAGTAGATACTGCTGACTAAATTGCCTTTAAATAATTCTGTTAAACATCTGACTGCACCGTCCAAGCATCTAAACAGATATTCCCTTAGTAAGCCAATCTCTAGGTCTTCAACATTGCTGGACAATATGTTTGGCTGTTATAGATATTTTCTTTTTGTCTGGCAATCACACCAGCTTTGAGATACTAAAAGGCAATGGGTCATTTTGAAACATTATTTGAACTAAGAAGTACAGAGTGTTTCGCAGCTTGGAGGTCATATTCCACTGACGTCTCTCAAATTCAATCCCAGAATATTTTCAAAATTTGAATATATAGTCTCCATTGTACAAAATGAAGTCTTCATTTAGTTTCACCACTTTCAAAATAAAATATCTTTTACAATTATTTAATCACATTAATTTCACCACCACTTCCTTGTGATCACGTTATACCAAATGATATCCACAGGGGGTGAGGGGAAAAAAACCAAAAAACAAAAAAGGAGGAAGAGGTGGGATTATCATAACACACATATCATAGAGGGTAATTTACTTCTGATTTTCTTAATTCAGATTCATTTTGCAATAACAAAAATAATAAAAATTAATAAAAATAACAAAAGTTATTTTGTTATTATTAGACAGTTTTTTGGAGAAAATAATATGTATTAAGGCATCTTCCTTGTCAGGCTGTGCCCTGGGAGCTCTGACTGGTGATGGCACATGTGCAGGGAAAACAGTTTCTGCATTCTCCCCTCCCTGCTTCAAGGGCTAGATACCCATCACTCACTTCTTCCCACTTCAAGGTCTCCTTCAGACCAGAAGATACTGTAAAATGAGAAACAAATAAGGTCATGTCCTCCTATCAGACAGATTTGATGCAACAGAAGGGATTTAATTCCCCCTGTTAACAGTACCCTCCACCTTGTGCTACCCGACTCAGCTGTGGCCAATTACATTGGGACTTGCTGTCTCCAACCACTGAAAACTTGTTTGAAAGCTGGAGCTCTAAAGCTAGGAGACACACTGCTAAAACAGCATCACCATGTATGTGGTCTCTCAGAGTCAAAACTTCATACTAAAATGGTGTAAAAAAGAATCAAGCATGTTACATAGAAAAACTCCTTGCAAGACAGGCAAAATAAGACAACAATGAGTTGCTATTAACAAGCTTGCTTATTTTCAAAGTCACTTGCCCATTAATTTTTGATAATATAAAATTTGCTATAAGGAGGTAAGAGCAAAAGGTGGCAGAAAACTGTTCAGAACTCAGTAAAGTGGATTTTTAGCATTTTTTAAAAAAATCTTTTTTAAAAGATGTTTTAATTTTATGAAAGCAGATTCGAAAATGCATACCCTTCGGGTACCCTAGATATAAATGTATGGCTTTCTCTTCCAAGGGTTTTCTTATTCTTGCTTGGAGAAGGGGAGAGAAGCAATTTCTAGTGCGCTCTGAAACTTCTGAGTTTCTGAACTATCGAAAGTTAGGTTCTGGTCCTACACACTCACCCAAAAACCTAGCCTTTTCCACTCAACTTTTTCAACCAGAGATACTTCTGGCAAAAATTAATGGAATCTCTGCTTCTAAATAAGTTGCTGGCCATCATCTGAGAAAAGTATGACTAATACAGAAACAAGAAATGTTTGCAGGTTTTGAGTGCTCCCTAAATTAAGTAATTCCAACCCAAAATACTGCCAGGAAGTGGTGTTTGTATTCCAGCTTATAAAACCAAATCTGATTAAGTTTTGCTGTCACATGTGACTCTTTGTTGTCAAACTTTCCCAAGTCAAGAAAAAGATATCTGCTGTAAAAATGGGAGCAATGAGAATATTTCCAATAGAAGATTTTGAAATAACCTCTTATGCACCAGAGTACTGGAGAAGTCTCTACATATTCACATTCCCAACCCTATCTACTGTTGTAGATAAACATTCTTATTATTTGCCACAAATACTCTCGTGATGACATAATTGCAGCAAGAATTTAGTAATTCTCTGCATAAACATGTTAAGCCCATTAATGAGCTGCATTAGTCAAGTGGCACCTTTAGCAACTTACAAATGTGCTCCATTCTGCTCATGCCAGGGAGAAGTGCCACACCTGGAACTGGATACTTACAAGTTACCACAAACTGGGGAAGGGAAGGACAACACATCAACAATCCAGTTGATTGATACAAGAATTGGAATTGTAGTTCTGGAACTTCATTTTTTTGTTTGTTTTTGTTCTGTATTGGTTTTTGTTCTGTTTTTGTTTGGGTTTTTTTTTTAAACACTCAAAGTCATAGATATAATGGCAGGATAACTATGTGCACAAACCATCTTTTGATAAACCTTTTTGTATTACTAAAGTAAGAAAATAGACCAGTAAGGGAAGCATCATCTCATTTTTTTCTAATCAACAAATTTAGAGGTTTTGTAATCATCAGGAGAATCAAATTGGAATCTCGAACAAAACCTTTGTAAGATGGTAGAGTTAAGAATTACAAGTTAATTACTGTAAGGCTAGTTCTCCCTTGAGTAAGATTTATGGAACTTATCCCACGTTAGCAGTTGTACAGCAATTCTAGTTGGGGTAAAATAATCTTGAACAAGAGAAAATATTTTCTTCTCTTAGGCCAAAGCATTTGGTAGCACTCGATGTTAATAAACATTTAACTGTCATCTAAGAGATGTGTGTTATTTAATTTTAATTTCCACATCCAAACCCCCTTAAACATTTAGAAACATGTATTAAGTAAATTATTTTTTTTGAAACCTGAAAATACTCAAAATATTGCTATTAGCCTTCAGGATACTTGAAGATACAATAGTGTCCTAGATCTAAGAGTGAAAGAGTCCTTTGTTCAGGATAGCATACCTTACATATAAAATATTCTAATCAGTTTTAGTTCCTTTAATGTAGTAGCATTATGAATGCAATTTGGCGGGCAAATCTATGAATTATAAAACCCCTGGAAATTTATCACATTGATAAATAAAATTATGTACAATATTTACTTAAATTCCCAATTCACCAGGCTGTAACTCAGAGGCTTAAGCTCAGTGAAGCTGTTTCGTTTTGTTTTGTTTGGGAACAAAGCAGAAGGCTTTAAGCTTGTTTGCAGTGAAAGGAAATGGGAAATTTGGGAATTGACTTCCATATGATATATCAAGGGTTGATCCATATTCTCAAAAGAGAAACATTTCAACGGGCTTCAAATCAGGCCATAAACTACTGAACTTTCTAACAACCTTATTCCCTGGAAAATTATTGTATTACTGGGCTAATAAGTTTGCAGATGAGTTCCTCTACTACTCTCTGTTTCAAATGAAAACATTAAGATAAGGGGGAACTTTTCTATAACTCTAAACAATATTTTGCCAGTAATTAATTTCTTTGTGATACAGTATGGAAAAACCTCTTTCATTTGGAGGCTAAATTGTTAGTCTGAAAATAAATGGCATTTTTAAAAAAATAGATTAAAGAAAATCTTCCACTACCTCTCTGGATTTCTTCTTCTCTTCCTCCCCCTTTCTCCTTCCCTCCCCTTAAGAATTTGGGATTAAATTCTCTGTACAACAGCAGACAATTTATCTTATCACCTTCTGCATTAACTCTGAAAGAAAGGTGAGAATCAGATCACATATCCTACATAATTTCTTATTTATTAAGCAGAATTATAGCCTCTTATTTGATTTTTGGTTTGCCAGTTACCCTTTCTGAAATGCAAAATGTAAAACCTCAAACTTTTCTTAAAATCTTTTCCCATCTTCCTGCTTTCTCTCGAATAAGTCATATTAAAGGGTTCATTACTTGATAAATATTTCATAATATTTTGTAAGTGTTCTCATAACCACAGAAAAGCTGCAGACAGATTTTTCACACATTATTAGAAAAATTCAGGAGTACTGAACTTGTGTACACTGAAGCAGTTTGCTTCAACATCTTCACATTATGAGTTTCTGAGGGTACTGAGTTAAGCTGCAACACCTTTCTAAAAGTGACTGGATGTTCTCTAAGAAAACCAGATCATTTTAGCTGCCAGTTTGGACATTTCAAAGTAGAAATCAACTTTGATAATTTTGGTGATTATATTATTGTGTTCCAAAATAAAAGCAACGCTAACATCTATTGCTTGCTTTCTTACCCTAACAAGTTCTCTCATGGGTGGAATAGTTACTGTTTTAGGAATGAGGAAAACCCAAATTTTTTTAGGAGTATTTCCTTATGTTGCAAGGGCTCCTGAATTCTAAGTGTTCTCACATAATGTAGGTGTTCTTTAAATAAGAAAAAGTTAATCTGAATTTTCAATTCTCCTTTTGTCCCATTAACACAGTTTTAGGCGTTAAACATCTCATTTCCCTCAAGAAAATTTTGGTACCTAAACTGTATATTCTGACAAAGGTGACAAATTTATCACTTGTAAGAAGCATAAAAGACCCTAATCCTGAGATACTGAAGCCGAGAAAAAACAGTTACCTTTAATACATACAAGTATGTTCACCTGTATTGAACATAAATGTATCAGTCTGCTGAAAGAAATAACTGTCTTTAAAGGAACTGAAGCGCACATAATACACAGGCATAACTGTAGACAACAACTGTTAAAGACCTACCTGCAACCTTTTTTTAGTTTTAATCATAGTTTTATGCACTATCAGGTCTATTCAAAAATATCTGATTTTCTTCCTCAGTCATCATTGGTATTATTTAAGAGATGTATATATTTTAGGCCCTAATCATCATCTGTATAACTGGAAAGATTAGGAGAAAACAAGCAAAACAAACAGTGCCCCCCAGTTAATTTCGTAGAGTTGTACTGAAAAAGACAAGGTAGCTCCTAAAAGAACTCTACAGATTCCAAGTTAAATCATTATCAAATCATCTCTCTAGTGTAGATCAGCTAATGATTTTACTGAACCACAATTAAGCTCTATGTTTAATGTTTCATTAAATTGGATGATTTATTTGTGCTATGATCCTGGAAAAATTATAAAGACCCATTTGTTACTGGAAAAATTAGAGATGATAATAAGATTTAGAAGTAAAAAGATCAGAAAAGCTTACTAAAAACATTTTTATTAGATTATATAAATGTTTCTAGCAAGGTAATCACAGAATTGGGACTTTGCACTGAATGACACTACAATATTTTAGGAATTATGTAAATGCATATTCAGGTTTTGATGGGGCAAGTTTTGCAGCGGGAGAAAATTGCCCACACCTGTAGTATATACTGAATAGCTCCTAGAAGAAATGGGGAATATACAACAGATATTTATTACGATTCTCTTTTGAAACTCCTGCATAAAGACAGGTATTTGATAAGAATAAAATTACTTTCCTCAATGTATACAACTCAGCTATGTACATAGATGCTGTTGTTGACTGACCCAGTCAGAAATTCAAGCTATCAAAATTTTTAAGTAGGACTTTCAATATAACATGCATGAATTAGGCTCTGCAAAACTTCCACATGTAGCCGTTTATTTATATCTGGCTAGGGCCAGCTGAAATAAGTTGCAATATTTGTTATGAGTTCTTGAAATACAATAGAATTCAAAGCTCAGTTATGATACACATGGAATTCTGTGGTGTTGAAACCAGGGTTTTATTGCCGAGTATGTAAAGAAACATATACATTAAGACAATCTGCTGTATCTCAGCTGTTTATGTAACATCCATCTTGCTTGATTGTTAAAATAAAAATAAACCACAAAATTTACACAAAATAGTTAGAGACCAATATTTTTTTTTTTCATATCATTGTATCATTATTACTGTTTGGATCAAAATTAACTAATTTGCATATCATGAATGCACATCAAAACTGAAGTTCGCTTATAGTTCAGATAGAAAAAACCCCACATAAGTAGCAGCTTGATCATCTTCTTGAAGTAGTAACATTTTCAGACTCTGTTCCAATTAAACAAATCAGGACCAGGCCTCCTAATGAGCAAAAGTTACTCACTTAACCATGTCTGGATGAAAGTAAGAACAAGCTGGAAGTTCAAGCAAGAGTTGAGTCAGATAATTGGATTCACATGTCGTTGAACAAATACTTGTATACATAGTTTTTGCTCAGATAAAAATATTTCAGTAAAACATGGCACAGAGTAAAGGCTGAGCATAAAGATATTCTTCTTGAATAGTACTCTGCACTGAGACAAATTGGGCTACTAGCTTAGCATCAAAAAAGTAAACTTCAAGACCAGCAGTTGCCCTGCGAGGAATTTCTAGCACCTCCAGAACATGTGAATAGCAATAATGTTGCAGAACAGTCATGTAAATATCTATTGGTCCAATGAGCTAAAGATGTCAAACCCCACTTTCTTCTTTACTTAAAAAAAGAAATTCAGCACATTGTGGATAAAGAAATGAGAGAACATGACCAAAATTTCCACATCTGGGAAAATATATAATGGCCATAAAAGAAGTAACTTTGATAAGAGTATGGAAGATAATACACACTTTATTAAGACAATTTTAAACACTAATGCCTCTACATTTTGAGAATTTACCAGTGGAATTCCACAAGATTTGCTGGTATAGACACAACCAAACAGTTAAACTGTATAGACTGCTATTGCAATGAATTAGCTGTTTTTGTAAAAGCTTTAAAGACGTGCACGTTACTACTAATGCAATTAATTTAGTGCTATGGACCAAAAATTAATAAAAAACGATGATGCCGTAATACTCATAATCAATATATTTCATTTCTATTGCTACTCTCCAAAACCTTGCGCCAATGAATCATAGGGCAGAGGAAGCTGAGAACAGGATTATTAACCATATTTTCAAGAAAAAATATCTGATTCTCATGCATACTACCTTAATCTGTTATCACAGTCACTTAATATGATGCATAACATGAAAATTTAGCCAAGTGTTGAAGCAATCTCAAAGTGTAGGTAACCCCAAGTCATTGCAGGCAATTGTGTAATATAGCCTCCTCCCAGTAGATGGAGATAGGAAAACAAATGAAATAGATGTATAGCAATCGCAATCGACTTCTGTTCAACTTTTGTTGAAGCTCCGTTGTTTTGTTAGGTATCTGTATTTGTCAAAACCATTGCGAAACCTAGCTAGATCAGCGTTTTCTTTTATTAATGTCGTTTCTAAGAATACTTTCTCTCCCTCAGGTACTCTGACTACATTCAATAGGAATACTTTTGAAACTGCATCGTGATAGAGCACTTCGAGCTAAAAAAGGCTATGCTACTCTGTCGTTCTTACACCCCATTCCCTCCTTTCCCCTTTTGCATCTACAGTTTGACATTCTCTATTACACTCTGTGACATAGACTATTATTATTTCCTGTTCACAAAGTGTCACTTTCCGGCATTTTACTAACTTGTGCAGACTGTCAGCAGCAATACGCATGAGGCAGATCAGAGCAGGTGGGGAGGAAGGTTAAGTTTCACAAACAGTACTTCACTGATCACAGGACTAAATTTTAATGCCATACAGGAAAACTGAACCCAAATCACACCTTGCCTCCCACTTCTAGATAGGTTTTGTGTTGTACATTGAGAAGATTTGGATTGTTTCTTTACTTTCAGGTGAACGGTATTAATATGCTAATATAGAACATAAAGAAAACAGAGAACAGATACAACCTGCAAGAACAGAAATTCCAGCTAGATAAATGGGAATAAAAAAAAAAAAATCACAGGAAGATGGGTTAAAAATTGGAACAGATGACCAACAAATGCTGTGAAACTCCATCCTTGGAAACACTCAAAACTGAGGTAGATTTGACTATCAACAAATTGATTTGGCTTTGGAGCTGGATCCACTCTTTGAGCATGGGGCTAGAACAGATGACCTCCAGAGGTCCCTTCCAATTCAAATAATGTTATGATTTTATGAAAGTATATTGCTCCTTTTCTTATCTCAGATATACCAAAAGAAAAGGTATAAACGTCATGATATTAGCAAAAGGAAAAAGTAAAGCAACTTCATGGTTTTAAAATTTTTTTAGGATATAATAGTAAATCATCAGAACAAAAAGGACCAAGGTTTGAAGATATTTTTCTTGCGAAGATATGTTAGTAAAGCTAATATTTTTGTCTGTTGATAAAATGCTACTTGTCAGACAATGATAACTGGAATGATTTGGCAGCCTTTGGCTGCTGAAACTGACACATTCAACAATACTCCCACAGAAAGAATTTTTTACTGGAATTTAACTGATTTAGTGGATTTAAAAATACTTTATCAAGGAAAGCTGGCAATTCCCATGAGATATTTGATTAATAATTTTCAAAGCTTCAGTATATAAATGTTACCCCATCAATAAAGGCTGTCATGTAGTAGCACCACAAGATCCAGTTGTACTACGCACTGCAGAAACTAAGGTTATCAACAGACCTCTGCAAGCTAAACAATCTAAATCAGTAAGACAGGCTCATGTGGGAATGGAAGGATAAAGAAGGCGTATCATTGTTACCCTTGACTATGAAAAGGCAAAAGGCTTTTTTTGCAATGGATTTTGACACTTGAATTTATGATATACAGCAAAATCTAGAAACACAGACATGCTCTGCAAAACTTCTGCCTTATCACTGCCTTCCAAGAGAGCTTTCCTGTTGTGTGGATAATGGGAGCACAGACAATAAGACACGGTAAATGGCCACTCATTCCAGAGCTGCTGTTGGAAGAACAGAAGCCCAAAGGCTTAGATCAAGCTTCTGTATTTAGCAGATAGTGTGATGGCTGAGGACCTGGGACAGAAAAGCTTCAGAAGCATACAGATGTTCCTCATAAGGAGAAGCCTGAGGTTCTCTGCAGCCAAGACAAAACTTGAGTTCCTCTGGAGTATTTATTTTGACACACAAATTTGAATATGAAATTTCATTAGTGACAGAATTTTTCCATCTGGCTATTACTATAATTTGTCCTTCATCACAAGTGTGGACTTCTATAGAAAGTTGTACATGGAAACAACTTTTAATAAGACCTGGGCTTTTATGAGACACTCCCATCCTCTTGTCAGCTGTAGTCTTCTCACGAGGCAAGACGTATAATGCTAGTTCTCTCTAATGTATTGGTGTTCTTGCATTTATTTGTGCTTAAACAGATGTGCTTGTAGGTTCACACTCAGAAGTATTATATTAGACTAGTACACGCAAGTAAGAACATCACTAATAATTTCAGATTTTGGGGTTTAGTTAAGCTAAACCAGAAGCAGTTGAGGCTTCAAAAACCTAAAATGATGGGTCTGCAAAGACGCTACGTTTAGCTGGCTTATAAAGGTGGACAGAACTCATTGGACACAATGAAAGCTGGCAAAAATTAACAGTCAGGTAACCTAAAATTACTGCTGTAGCATTGTTCAAACACTGTTTTTAAAGCAAAGGCTACCAGGGAAGAAGTTTACAGTTTGGTGACAGAGAATTCTATTCACTTAAACTTTGGGCAACAATTACCCAAAAAAATAAGCGCAGTAATACACCATACAGGTAGCGGAATTGCCTTCTCTGTTGAAAATTTTTTGAGCAGAAGCTGTTCTTTACCCAGTGTAGGTCCCATACATGCTAAATAGAAAACAATATTACAATCTCACCAGAAATTTAGAAATTACATACAACAGCTTTCACCCACCTATCATTAGTTTCATCCATTGATCTCAAGGCATTTCAAAGGGAATCAGTATCTTTCTCCCCATGTAAGTCTCAAGGACTCAGGCTTCAGAAAATTGAATTTATGTTAGGACCTTAAGGCCACTATGGCCCAGGACACAGATTAAGCTGAGAGGAATAACAACTGTAATATGTGCATGGAGAAGTCATGATTAATATTCAATTAGAAATACCAACACTGTTAGAAAGAAAGGACTGACATGTCTAAATAGAAATAATGTGCTCACAAAATAATATAAGCATTAAGCATTTTTTTTTAAAATGCTATGAATGCTTTTGTGAGAAATGGAGAAAAGACAGCTATAAAAATTGGGGAAAACAAATTAAAAGGATATATTATAGCAAAGGGAAAAAAACCCTAGTATATTCACAGAAGCTTGCATGCAGAAAGGAGGACACTGATCCAGAAATAATTATACTGGGAAATAGGATAAAGAGGATAAAAATAGCTGCCATTAAACTGTTATTTTTCCTGCAGTTGTCCTATAACATAATGTTTTTTGTCCACTGCCTAAACTGTTTTGTCTTTTATACATCACATGTATTAATACATATACGAAAAGGCAGTAGAGCTGACAGATTATATATTTGTGCGGATATATAAAAATGTATTACCTACTATGTACAACATCTAATAAAAACAAAGCTGCCAAAACAGAGGAAATGGAAACCTTATAGGTGAACCAAATATATACTTTCAGATGGATATAATTTTAAGTTGATGGGTTATTTCACTATTATCAAGTTTGAATGAGACTATGGAAAGTAAAATTATCAATGGTGAGGTGGAAGGAGATGAATGTGCCAAGAACAGAGAGGCACCATCCCATGAAAGTGTAGGTTTGACAGCAAGCATTTTAATAAATCTGCTAAACTATAGCCTCACTTGATTGGAAAATACAGCATCCATATTTATGCTGCAACTAGTCCCTATACAAATGAACACTGTGCAGCCTTGAATAAATGCATGGTTTCCTTTCTTGCTGTTGCAAGTAGACATAGCAAATATATTTGTCTCACTGCACGTGACATAATGGAACGGCTGACTTAGACTGTCTTTCTTCAAGGTCCAAAGTAAAGTAGCAAGCCAGCTCTTTCAGTCACTGTGCACCTGAAGTCTAGAGCTTTTCTGCATAGAAGCGTTCACTGCCATCTCTTCATGTTGTTCAACAAAACCAAGAAAACTGTATTACATCTCTCACTCCATAAGTCTATAGATAAGAACCAATGTTCAAAATGAGATTTCATAATCCCTGTCCATGATTTTATTTGCAAAAGTCCCGATGATTACAGTAGAAGATAGGAGAGTTCACTAAATAACATGAACAAGGCTGGAATATCATCTACATATGAAGAACCATAAAAAAATTTACTTCAATCCAACTATTGACACAGTTTATTTATGTGTCTTTCTATTTCAAGACTGCAAGGAACAGTTTTTCATTAAGAGAGAAGCGTTAGCAACTTCAGAAGCCTCTGTGTATTGTACCTATTATAATAAAATTATTCTAGAATATATTTTATTCTTTCACCATATATCACGTCAAAGAACATCTGGCAAGTATTTTGAAGCAAACAATTTCCCTATTTTCCCTCTCCCTCTCTGTGTCTTTCATTTCAGCCCCTGCCAGATCCCCTTTCTAGTAAAAGCTATAAATATCTAGAAAGCACTTATTCTAATTAGTGTTTCTATATTTTATAACCAGTGACAAACTCCTGATTCCAAGATGTTAATCTGAGAAATATGATTTTATCCACTGTAAAAAATGTAGTAAAGAATAGTATATACAGTACCATAAATCTTTGAAGATAGAAAAAAGTCTGCAATAAATTACCATTTTGAATGCTGTTGTAAAACAGGGGCATGTGATCCAAAATTCTTAAGAACTGTGAGACTGTTACAAAATAAATCATTACAATATTAATAGATTATATGGCTTTTCTGTGAAACGCATCATAAAATATTTTAGGTTAAATCTGTAGCAAATACATGAGCAATCTAATAATCTTTCTGATTCACATAATTTTCTATATAAATAATCCCACATAAAATTTTAAAAATAAACCTGCATCTCTAAATTATCTTCTTATTCAGAATTCCATTGGAAGAGGGTACTTATTGACTGAAAATAATTTACATTTTTTTTGTGTCATGCTGTTTAGTTTCTTCTCCCCAGAATTCATGCTGTTGTTTTAGTCAAAGGCGCAAAACTAGATATAAATTTTTGTACTAAAAATGTATTATATTAAGCTTTATTTGAAGCCTTCAAATACATGTCAATGGACTCAGATAGCAAGCTCCTGTTCACAGTAAGGCATTTAGGGACAATCATTACTGAAGTATACAGCAAAGTAACTAAACGTTACTGAGAGGCCTAACAACATTTGTTAGAAAACAAATAAATGCAGCACCTTGGACATAGACATAGTGATTTAACTGTAACATAAGAAAGGGCATATAGATTTTCACAGTATGAGAAATGAATAGTTTAGTGGATTCATTTGATAGTCTGAAATGTTTGCAAACAGGCAAGCAAAATATTTGAGCATGAAATACCTCAGAAGGAGATTTACAAAGACAAGCTACATTTTTTCAAGATGTTTGGAAGGTTAATCTTTCACAATACTGCAACTTTGATGATACTTCAATAGAAGATTGATATAAACTAAGAAGCACATTTCAATACTATTATGATTAATATGCAGTTTAGGTAAATACAGAGGTAGAGAGGGAGAAAAAGCCATTAGGTCCACAGGTAAAATCTGTGATAACAATTTGTATTGTTCTTAATATGTCAGGAAAGTTGAGAATAAAACATTTTTCTTATTCTTTTACTAATACAGAGCATTAACCATACATTTTACTGGTTTCTATAATGCAACCATATAATCCTTCCTAAGAACTTCAAGCAACTGTTGAGAATGAACCTAATTAAGGAACACTTAACCAGCTTATCTCTATCTAAGCGGTCAACAAGGGGGAAGATTCATGTCAGAATGGGTGCTTTATACAAGCAAACAAAATAATCTCCAACATGGGAAGTAAAAGAAATTCCAATATTGTAGAACAAAGAAAAATAAGAAGTCTTTAGAAAGTTTACCAAATAATCTACAAGAAATAATTTGAGAAACCTTACTTCTTTCCTCTCCCCACTTTTTTTTTTTTTTCCTGGGAGGGGGTGGGGAAGAATGAGGAGAAAAACTTGACAGTTACAATTGCATGAAAATTATTTGCAATGCTAAAAGGGACAATTAAATTTTGTAATTTCATGTATTTAACAGATTTCTTATAAGCTGTGCTCTGTAGTATGAAATATTTAAAGATTGTTTAACTTGTAACTGCCAAAAAACTTACACGAGGAACTTGCTTTCTTTTTAACTGAGTATGCAGCTAATAGGAAGTTCTTAAATGTACAAAAATACAAGCACATAACTTTGGAACTCAGGTATTAAATTATGTATTTCAATTATATAACTGTTTCTGGGAGAACATATAAAACAGAGACAAATATAGATGAATTAATTTCACCAAAGTGCTTAGGTGAGTATCTACAGGGAAGTGACATAAATCCAATCTCTAATCACACTCGAGGAGTGGTATATAGAGAGGATAATGCTGGTTATCAATGTGTTCCACAGGCACTCTAGAGTGAAATATTAATGTATTTAGTATAATAAAATATGTATTTAAGACATTCTGGATCTAATATGTATTCAACTTATTCAGAGCTACTGCAATAAATTAACACTTCTACATTTGTTTGTTAGCTGACATGCAACCCAAAACCAAATGAACTGTGGAGTTCTGAGAGAAAAATATGAATTCTCTAGACATATAGGAATTTATCCAGGCAATGTAGTGGTTTAAGAGACTCTGAGTAAGAGGCAAACAAGCTTGCTCTCTCTCTCCCCTCTTATCCCCTCCCCCCAGCTTCTGCTGTATTTCACTCTTCTGTAAAAGCAAACAAACAATAAAACCCCAAAGATCAAATAAGAATTTCATTATTTCACATTCCTTCAGGTCTAAAATGACTTGAAGGTTTTTAATCATACTTTTGGAAGAAAACTCAAACAGAAATAACCATTTCTGAGAAGCAGGTTTATAAGAAAGTTACCTTTATCCCAAAATGATGTGAAAAATTAAATTAAATTTAACCCTAAGTCTTTACAACAAAAGAAGCCTCACTAGGTAACAGTTGGTAAAGACTTATTAAATACGCATCTGAAATATTGGTTTGTTCCTTTAAGTTGGTTTGTAAATGTCTACTCCTAAGGAAATGTGCTCAAGGAGAGAATATTAACCAGCACATTACAATCCCTTGAATCACTTCTCTAACTTCTGTATCTTATGCAGTCTTGCATAATTTTATCCAGGCAGCTTTATCTTTATATAAAAGACAGTGATACTAAATGTGACTATGCTCTGCCTGTAAAATCTCGATAGTCTAGCATATACATGACTGAATAGAAACATATTTATCTACCACCCCACAACCAATAAAAGGCCAGCATGGATTTACCGGGCTTTTTTCCACTGTGCATTTGAGCTTAGCATCCTCTCTAGACAACATAGATAAGGACTGACCTCAAAAAAGCAGAAATCTTGCTGCTTAAGAATATGCGTTCACTGATTCCTGAAATGTGAAGAGTACCAGGCTAGAAACCATCTCTCTCTTCTTAAACAGTTTCTGTTAACCTTAAAGCAAGAATTGTTCTCATTGTTACTATTATATAATCACAGGGATTACTATTAGTTAACACAGTTGAATTCACTAAGCTTCACACCAATTCAGGTGCAGTCAACCTGCAGTTGCCAGGGCCTGCTACCCCAGGTGCTGTTGCTGGAGGAGGGTTTCCTTCTCATCTGCAGCTTGTATCTTACACCTGTGCTGGAAACACCCAAACAATCATCCGACTAATGTGTGCTGACTGACAGTCACAGAGAACTTGCTTCTTCTAGATTAGGATTGGGACACTTGCCAGTACAGTCAAGATGCTGAAGTTTATGCAAGATTCAGAAAAATAGAAAAATATACAGTAGGACCTGCTTCTCCCCTAATATAACTGTCTGTCCTGAGACAAAGGATACTATTCTCTTCCTGATAAATAAATGCTAAGCCTAATCCTCTAGTTGTGAATGGCTTGTGAATGTAAAGATTACCTATATTGAATTAATAATGGATGATTAACACCAAGTACAGTTAACATAACCTAGTAAATCACATTTTTTCTTTCTGTATAGTATCTCTGAGGTATCAGAGAACATCGTCTTTTAAAACAGGTCTGTCTTTCAAACACACACTACTGAAATAGCGCATGAGAATTGGGAACCTGACTACACAGATGAGATCATCCGGAGAACCAGCAAGGTTTCAAAAAGTAAAGCATTCCTTAAAGCATTCCTTCTCTTACTCACTTTCAGAATCATCACTCAGCCATCAGCTCTACTGTCGGTGATGGTGCTTAAAATAAGGTGACTGAAACATGTCACAGCACAGGACAATATGTCCTGTTAACAGTATTGCTATCACTTCCTTCCTTTCCCTCTGCAACGGAGAATAGGAAACAGTTGCTGCCACTAAGAGCCCTCTTGTCCCCTGACACAGAAAGGCAGCTGGTATGCCAGAAAAACAAAGAAAAGGTCTTTCAAGTACTGAGACACCAAAGAGTTACAGAGTTCACTCCTATGTGGTTCCTACCACGCCTGTCCTGCAGTTTTTTTGCAGTTTCACCTCTGTATTCAGTTTGGTTTAGGTTATTTGTAGATGGCATGTGTATGAAGTATCTAGAGAGAACCATCAGCTTCCATAGAGTGATTCATGGATGCTTCACATTTCCCATAAAGTTTTAATCGTTATTATGACTGATAGAAATCTCTAATAAAAACAAGAAACCACACAATACTTGTATTGATTTATATACTACACAGCTGGTTCCATCTGTATTTTGAAATGTCATTTACACACTGGCACAGCAGGTGGAACAAGTACTAACAATGGAACAGCAGTCTGTCTCATATCCTTCAAACATGTTTAATGAATAATTTGTTTAATTTGCTGCCCAGTAGGCCTGCAAAAAGCAAGCTTCCTTCCTTTACTGGTGTTTATGCTAGAATGCACTTTGAATGATGTCTAAGAATCAACCTGAGATTTGGAACAATATGTAATGGTTTCTGTCTGTTTGGACTTTTGATTTTCCTGGACATAAAAGCAGACTTGAGTTCAATCTGCAATGCATACAGGCTCAAATATTTAAGCATTTAATATATAAAAATAAGAATGTATGTTTCTGTATGTGTTTGCAGGTGCATAACCCAAATTGGTACATCTGTTGGAAAACAATTTTTCACTGTGGTCAAGCTTTGTACAGAACAAGAACAAGTAGGACAAAGGCACCTTTACCACGGTGTGCTCCCTCAGTTCTGAGAGCGCTCTGTCCTGTGCCAGCTCCCTGTGTTGCAAGGTACCAACAAGGCAATCTGTGAGCAGATGACTCATCCGCACTCAATATTATCAGTGGCAGGATGGGGTGAGCAGCATAGGTAGCGATATGTGAATACTTTCTCCCTGAAGATTTTTGAAGGCAGAGGAAACATACTGAAAGGGTAAACAGAATAAACACTTTCCTGTGACAGAAAGAAGACCATGAAGGAATAGCAGTCTGTCATGCATCTCATTTACACGGAATTGTAAAGGATAAAACTATTTTACCTGTATCTCTGCTTTATATAGCCTACAAAATTAATTTCTTCCCACGGAAATAAACAGAATGATTAAAAGAAAAAAATCCAAACCTTGGAATCCAAATTTTTTCCACAATGGAAGGACACTTTTTAAAGATAATTTCCCTATGTTCCTTCAATTAGTTTAGTAATGACATCCATATCACAAAAGCTTATTTCTTCTTATCTAGTATGTAGATGCCGAGGAAAAAGAAAGGGGGGGGCAGAGGGGGGCACATTTCTCTGTGATGGGCTGAACAGTTAGCACGTATCAGATTAACTGCAAATACCAGACACTTCATTGCAGTCTTGCAGCCTTCGTGCCAAATTTGTCATATTTTAACTTGCTAGTTGCTACAGAAACTTCAGTCAGAATATCTATTTTCATTTCAAAATTCCTCAGTTTCAAGAAGAAAACAAACATTTCTTAGAATTTTTCAGCTTTTGCAAAACATCTATTTTTCAGCAAGAGTATTCCCAAATGAATCAGAAATATCATCTTTCATCACAGTGCTAATGACATCCTACAAGGTGATAAAATTAGCAGCTGGAAAGTGTAATCTTGCCACCACACTTCCCAGTTGGCCATTCATTTTTTCCAAGCTGTTGTCCCGTTCATGCCACTTTCTCAACAAATTTCCATATTATTTGTTTGCTTAAATGCCCAAAGTATATGTTGCTGACAAGTCTTTCCTAAGATAAACATTTTCATTATTCTCATGAGAGTTTTGTCTCCCAAGAAACTTCTCTTCTTGTCTCCATGATCACTATTCTTTTATAAAGCTTGCTCAGATCACTTACAAAATTATGATTTCCAAATAATTTTCTCAGCTATGTTTATTCTCAAACTGGCCTGATAACCACAGGCTCATTAACATTTCCCGGTGGTTTGATCTTCTCTGATAAAGGAATTTGTGCTTTTGATAGTGTGAGCATTTCGCTTCATAATTAGGAAACAAACACGAGAGTACACTTCTTGGCTCAAAGAATTTCACAACTGCTGAGAAAGTGAATATATCTGTTTCACTCCTGAAAATCCTAAATCCACAAAAAGAAACATTAACTGAAGGTTCAAGACTAATGAGATTAAACAATCTATCCAAAGGCCACTTCAGCTCATGAAACCATTTAGCTCCGAGACAGACAGTAAAGTCCCTTCTACTGCTTTTACCATGGAAAAGGCTGCTTGTAGGATTTTAGAAGGCAGGCTCTAATATTTTGAATGGCTTTGAGATGGTTTTTTTGCCTGTTTCTAATTCTCCTCTGCAAATTTCTTGCGAAGAATATTATCATGTCATTTCCCTGCTGGCAAATCCCAGACTGAAATGATATGACTCATTCAAATACTGCAGTCCACTTGCCCAAGTTACCTGCCTTGCCATCAGAGGTCCATGCTGCCGTGCAAGAATTGCTAGGCTAGACTCAGAACTGAGATCATATTAGACAACTCAGTCCAGAAAGTGTTCAAACTGATGTACATGTATGCTTTCCTCTAGCTTCTTCATTACGTGTATTACACTAAGATGGATTTGCTCTCAACACTTATTGATTCACTGCACTTGGACTCACATTGAGCTTCCAACTTGTGCTCCTTTATTTACAGCACTCATTCATTAATTTCAACAGTAGTATGACAACAGAACAAAGCCCAGTGCTGTGCAGCAGTATGAAAGCTAGCCCTGGGACTGAAAAGGGAATAGCTGCGTGGCACAGAACTCCATGCTAACTCGCTTTTTAACTCCTGTAAGTTATCCTTTTCAGCAGCGCAAGCTGGCATTGAGAGGTGTGCTCCTTACAGTAGCAATACTAAGCTTGGATAACTGAACATGCCGCTGCTATACCTTGCTTAACTGTTGGCTGGGATTCAACACAACTGTGCTGTTTCAGGGCAAGTGTCATGATCTGTATTTTTGTTTTGAAGGAAAACACTGAATTGTTTATCTGTCCAAATCATCCCTTTAGCTTGCCTTATCTTAACTGAAGAGGATAAACTGTGCACAGTGAACTCTAGAATATTTAAATTCTTACAGTGTTTCTGTTCTCTGTTTTCCTTCTTTGTCTTCTCCACAAAGCAACTATTTTTCAGCCTAAATAATTATGAAGTAGGCTTCCATGGATGGGCGTATATCTTAACCCAAATTTCTGAAACCCTGCGCTTACACAGAGGTTTATCTGTAAGACTGTCACAGATGTCCTAGAGCAGCTGCTGCACTGTAGGTCCAACCTGGTCCAAAAAGTAAATGTGTTAATGTCCCTCAATTCCAGGGGAAACCCCCAAATATTCCATTTCTCTGACTCCTATTTTACTCTTAGTGAATGCAACAGACTGTTTGCCTTTTTGCACAATAGGAGTCTAATTTGGAACAGGATGCTATTGAACAAAATGCAGTTGTAAATTCTATGATTAACAGAAAATGTGTTTTTGTCTAATTCACAACAAAGCAAAGTGAGGTAAAGGAAATAAGGAGCAGTTGGTGGCCCAGTGTAGCTCTGGGCTTTTAATGCCCAGGAGATGCTTATTAAAAGAAGTTGCTAAAATAAACCTTTTAAAAGACGACAAATTGGATGTGTGCAATTAAGCTGGGGGATGCTGATTGGACAAGGCATGTGCTTAATTTTAAAAAGTCTGCTCCTCTTGCACATTTCGTGAATGAAATTAGAATACTCTTGCTAATATTTTGCCAAGACTTCTTTTTCCTTTCATTTGAAAAGGAAAAGGACATTATTCCAAGATGAGACATAAGGTAAGACACAAAACATAAGTCTCTCAGCAGTGAATATAGTGATCCAATGCAGTCAGAAAAACAAACAAACAAAACAACCCAATAACTTTTAAATGTATTTACATATTTAATACTAATGGAAGCATATTTTCAAAAATGGGTATTAGTGGTGTTTATATGCTAAATGCAGTTTATAAATCCTGAAAAGTGTGATGCACACAAATGCCTCAAACATGTCAGATCAAATATGTTTGAAAAATGGGGTAAAGTTTCAAACTTGTAGGTTTGAAATCAGGACTGGAGAGAAGTTCTGATTTGCTTATTTCCCTTTTCTACTTTTCACTTTTGCACCTACTAGTTCACACAAGCCTTTGATTTTTCATAGAGGCAGTTCTATTGCCTGTGAATAAATTCATGCAGATAAATGGTTCCAACTATCAACAAAAATTCTGAGCTATACTAGCTCCTGGTGAATTCACAGAGATCCCACCTTTGGTGTATTCATAGAGCACCAAAGCCTCTCAGGAATTCGGGTTCACAACTGTTCAAAGGCAGAACCAGAGCTCTGGCTGTGTGCAGCCAGCCCACCTATGCGGATGACATGATGCTACTGCCCACAACAACAGGGGAAGGCACTCAGTGACAGAGAATATCCTGCATTTTTAATTGCATTCTTATATTTTCTTGATTCTGTAGCTCCACAGTCCCTCTTAAACACAGAACCACAGTGTTGGACTTCATCTAGTCTTACTGCTGAATAAATAGATGGCTCTCCTAGTTTCATGCAAGTACTTACTTTCCATTGCTTGTTATTTAATTTTATTTGCTTAGAAGCTGGTAATGCAAATGTGGTTTATGGAACAAATTTTTATGAAAACAATTAATTTGCTTTGGTCTTGTTATTTATTCCTCTGTATTACCACGAGGAAAGAAAATCGACCCAATTGCTTTGTTTACAGTATAACCAAATGACATAGGTGCTACACCATTCATTGGCTTTGTAAGAAGTAATAAGGTCGCAGAAAAAGCTGGAGCAGTCTGAACTTACTTTCCTTTAGGGCTGACTACATTAACACACTTACTGAAGGAGGGGACAGTAGTGATCCAGTCAGTACTTATCAGGACAAAATTAGTAATGATACACAATCCCAGTGGTTTAAAAGTAAGGAGCTCCAATTCTAACAAAAATCCTTGTAATGCCCTGGTTTAAAGTCCGAGTGAAATCTGCGTATGTAACTCGCCAAAACAGCTTAGTATTAACAACAAATATATATATACCCAAACCCCTGAACCAAACAACTTTACCGTTCAGTGTTCACATATGGATATCAAGCTCTCTCCGCAATGCTGAAGGATCGATCACAAGGTAATCTGTTGAGAAAGGTCAAAAAACCCAGTCAATTGGAAACTGTAGGGTTTGGGTGGTTTTGTGTGTTTATTTTTTTTTTCTCCGAAGTTCTAATGATGCAGAAGCTGCATAATAATCTCCCTGTGAACCATAAACATAATAAAAGCTGAGGCCATTTCTGACATAATCTGTATCAGCAAGATGCCAGCGCTTTTCCAGATTTCCTAACGGGTCCCTGCTAATTCCATGCCAAAACTAGCAGTGGATTTCTTCCTTTTAATCTCCCCTAATGCCTTATTCGATTATTGTCACTGCTCTCCGACCGTGCACCGTCCCTTCAAACCCTAATTCCTCCACTGGAACGGTCAGACGAGGCTGCACGGCAGTGGCGCATCCAAAAGGGACACGGCCGCGGCCACCCCCCGCCTTCCCGCCCCGAGGGCCGCGGGGCCGGGCCGAGCCAGCCGGGCTGCCCGCTGCCCTCGCCCGGCGGAGCCCCGGCCGCCGGGGAGGGATGAGCGCCCACGCTTGCTCCAGCTGACGGGTTGGAGGGCACCTGAGCGTCCTCGCACACACCTGAGGCATGGCTCTGCTCATCGCCTGGGTATGCGTCGCTGTCAGGTGAGCGATCCTTCCCCGCCGCCCCCCGAGGCTCCCCCAAGCCCCGCCGCAGCCCGGAGGAGCGGCCGAGGGGGGCCGGACCCGCTTCCCGCGCTCTCCCCTGCGGGCCGGTTCCTCGACAGGCGCGAGTGTGGCGGGAGGGCTGAGGCGAGTGTGGCCGGCGGCGAGGGGGGCTGACAGCGGGACTTGTCTCCCCTCGCAGTATAGAGAAGGCGCTGGGGGGCCAGGGCGACGCGGGGGACCTCTACTCGGAAAACATCACTCGGATCCTCGACAAGCTGTTGGACGGCTACGACAACAGGCTCCGACCGGGATTCGGAGGTAGAGGGAAACCCCCTTCCCCTCGGGGAGCCCGAGCGCACAGGGCTGGCTGCGGCGGGGCGAGCGGCAGCTCTCCGTCCCGCTGGAGGGGGCGGCGGGGCGGCGGGCGGGGGGCGGTGGAACCCCGCGGGCGGGCGGCCGAGGGAGCCTTCCCGAGCCGCGCCGCCCCCTGCCCGCCGGCTCCTGCGGGGCGGCCCCGCTGCTGCGGCCGCCCGGCCCGCCGGTCCCGGTCCCGCTCCGCGCCCAGCTCGACTCCGTGTCCCGCAGGCGCCGTGACAGAAGTCAAAACGGACATCTACGTGACCAGCTTTGGGCCGGTGTCCGACGTGGAGATGGTAAGGGCCCCGCTTGCCGCCCCTGCTCCCCTTTCCCGGGATTCATTATGGTGGCATCTGAGTTGACCGTCATTAAAGCAGATTACGAGGCTTAATCTTCTTGACAATCTCTAGGGCCCAGCAGAGCAGTTTGGCTGCAGCTACACATACCTATTTCCCCAGCAAAGTCAGCTGGGGCAGCCCATGGCTCAGGCCCGAGGCTGGGCACAGAAGGCAGCGCCAGGCCCCAGTGAGGGTGCGGGTGGGAGGTTAAAGATGCCTCTTTAACCTGGTGACAAAGATTGTAAACATCTGCGGCCTGGCACATAGGTTTGCAGGAAGGCAGCGTGGCAGGAGACAACCTAATGAGCAGTTGTGGGGGAATGGTGCCGTTTCAGAGGCTGCTGCTCCTTGTCATGGTGGGTGCTCCCAAATTCAGGTAGCTGCGGACCTGGGTGAACTCCATCAATTACAGCAGCAGCACCAGGAAAATGGCATTGCTGTTCTCATTCTGGAAATTGACTCCGCTTGCTGTTTTCACCCTTGTACATTTCCTCTAATACCTGCTCACCTGAGCTTGCAGTCCAATTTTAAGGCAAGGAACAGTGGGCCCCAAGATACAACCAAAAGTTTTTCTACTTCTCTTCATCAGTCAATCTAAGAGAAGGCATAACCTTGCCTTCTTTCAAAATTTGCCTCTGGCCACGGTTAACTCCATTTCCTAAGCAACTTCTGTAGAGAACTCCTTTTTGAAGGCTTGTGGGAATATTGCAAAGAATCCTTAAGAAAAGTAACTTAGATTAATATAGCTTGACACCACAATCCTGCTGTGATGTGACTCACACACCTCAGTCCATCCTTTATGAATATCCAAAGTAAGCTGCAGAAGAGGCCCTAAGCATGTCTTTTTATTTCTGGCAATTAAACATTGATAGTTTGTTTTTGCACTTTGAAAGGGTATTAAATGAGATATTTGTAATTCCTAAGACCTCCCTTTGAATTAAATTATTATCTGAGAGGACAATGAGGTGTTTTTGCCTTACTCATATCAAATTATCTGTTCACTGATTAATTTGTAACTATTCTTTATATAATACGAAAATAGGATATGTTTTCACAGACTTTTTTTTTTAGTAACTACTTAATGGTAACAGGATTAAGTGTTTAAGCAGTACATGAAATGCCATTGACATGTGGGTTAGGTAGTTACTGTATATACAGCAGCTTGAGATTGTTGGCCCCCACATGTAAGTCTACCACCTATTTATTTTTAATAGGAATACACAATGGATGTCTTCTTTCGGCAGACATGGACTGATGAGAGGCTGAAGTTTAGTGGGCCAACTGAAATTTTGAGATTGAACAATTTAATGGTCAGTAAAATTTGGACACCAGACACATTTTTTAGAAATGGAAAAAAGTCTATTGCTCATAATATGACAACTCCTAACAAACTTTTCAGAATTATGCAGAATGGAACTATTCTTTACACAATGAGGTGAGAGCTTATTCTTCAGCTTTTTGTTGACCTTTATTTTTGATTCTTTCAGCAGTGTTCCTGCATACCTTTTTTTTTCATGGTCATCTACTATATTGTGTTCTAGACTAACCATTAACGCTGATTGTCCTATGCGGTTGGTGAACTTCCCTATGGATGGGCATGCTTGTCCATTGAAGTTTGGAAGTTGTAAGTTTTTCTGTATCTTTCAGTATCTTTCAGTTGTTTATGGTGATAACATTTGATCTACATATATGTGAGATCAGAAGTGAGATCACAGAACACTACTTAATCACATAGCTGAAAATTTTAATTATATTTTTTATACTAGAAACTTACTTTCTCCTCTGAGATTCAGACCATTCATAAGGACATGGATTTTCTCACTAAAGTGTGGTTGTTGATGCATATTTCATTGTTCTTACACGTCTAGTAGTCAAAGTGCGTCCGTCAACAAGTCATAAAAGCTGTGGTACATTTACTGTATTACTCTAGTTTTGCAAATATTTAATTGATCTGTAGTAATTGATTTTGAAAATGTGTAGTTGATCTGTGGTAGTCAGTGTATGTGTTTTATAGCACATTAAGAACCAAAAGCTTATGCCTGTCAGGTCCCACCTCAGCCATTCTCTTTACTGGTTTTTTTGTATTTTGTCATTAATGCGGTTAGGAACTTGCTGGAGCAGGTTGCATTTTTCTGTGGGTATTTAAGCCACAAAAGGGATCATGCTACTTATTTTTTCAATTGCATATAAATCACATAATTAATAATAATAATTTTTCCCTCTGTAACTCAGACGCTTATCCCAAAAGTGAAATAATTTATACATGGAAAAAAGGACCCCTGCATTCAGTAGAAGTACCACAGGAGTCTTCCAGTCTCCTCCAGTATGACCTCATAGGACAAACTGTATCTAGTGAAACAATTAAATCTAACACAGGTAAGATGTAGTCATGTGGGAACTATTGACATTATAAAACACATATTGAAAATAATTTACAGGGTTTTGTCATATAGAATCAAATTAATCTAATTATCTAGTACCATTTTGAAAACTCAAATCCTTCAAAAGAATCTAACCATTGTCTCTTAAAAGATCGTTTTAAGCATACAATTCCCCCTGCCTCCCTGCCCCAGCAAAAACAATACATAAAATGAATATTACTCTCCTCTGTTTCCATAAGGTCACTTTACCTTTTCTTAATCAGCTTATTTTTATTATGCACTAGGAGGCCTGTAAGTGCTTTCCTCAGAGCATAGCGTGTTGGGTTTCAGCCAATGTTTACTCATATGTTGCCAAAATAATGCTGACATACTTGTCTTTTAACAGGTGAATATGTAATCATGACGGTTTATTTCCACTTGCAAAGGAAGATGGGCTACTTCATGATACAGATATATACTCCATGCATTATGACAGTCATTCTTTCTCAGGTGTCTTTCTGGATTAACAAGGAGTCCGTTCCAGCCAGAACAGTTTTTGGTATGCTGCGTTAAGGTCTTTGACAGCTCAGCATCACATACACCATTCATTCATTACTTTCATTGCTTGTTTGTTTTAGGTGAATATTCACTTCAGCTGCTCTATTTCCATCTTCAAAGGAAAATAGGCTACTATCTCATTCAGACATACATTCCATGCATCATGACTGTAGTCCTGTCTCAAGTTGTGTTTTGGATCAACAAAGAGTCTGTTCCAGCAAGAACTGTGGCCGGTATTAATGTTTTCTTTTATCATTCACTTCATTCACTGTATTGAATCCATTGTATCAAACAGCTACTGTAATCCAGTGGGGATTGGAAAAGACGGATAGTAGGTTTCAGTGAACAAAAGTAAATACTAAAATTAAACCAAATAATACTCAGCCTGTCCATGAGGGTCAAATTCCTCTGCTCAGAATGTTTAGTTAGCCAGACTTGTTTGTGATGTTTTTCTTCCCCTCAATATTTTTTTATATGCTGCAAGGGACAATTTCAGAGTAAATATCAACCTCTCAGTTTTTAAAGATGAATTTTTATATTGATTTATTCTCATGTGAAACCAATCTGAGTTAAAGTTTTACAAAAAATTACATGGGGTGGTGGTATTAATCTCATATGACATAAGGCACCTCATCTAGCACTCATTCCGAAGTGCTCTTTTTCAAAAACCCTTGTCTACAAAGGTATCTAAACAGCTAGCAAGGTCTTTAGATAGATAAAGTGAGATGAATCCTTTTCCTAGCACAGGTTGGAGTTGTAATGTGAAAGTTGTGCCCATATTGCATGGCAGGGCCCTTTTTTCTTTCCAGTGATTTGAGTTAATGCTCCCAAAGCTGTGATTTTTGTTTCCTTAATTTGTGTGTGCTCTGCTATTAAATTTGATGTACATCCCCCACTTCAATATTGATAGGCTCTGAAACTGCATTTACTGTTAAGGGGTAAACTTTCACGGACTGAATTGTTGTTTCTAGAAAAACAATCATAAAAATACTAAGCAAAAATAATAAAACTTGTCAAAAACTCCATGAATCCACTACCAATGCATACACACATTTCGCAACCTATTTTCTCTCAACCCAGTATTTCTGTACAAAAAATTCCCTTTGTGAGACTTGTCTTCAGTAACAGAAAGGCAGCTATATGTTCCCTAAACATAAATAATGCAAGTCTCATAATTCAAAATGAATCTATGTTTGTAGGTAGCATGCTACAAGTTTTGTATAATTTGGTTTCAGTCAGTTGGCATTTCCTACCTACATGGAATGGTATTCATAAAGGCATTGCAAACTTTTAGGAATGCTGAATGAACACAAATTCCTCAGGTGCCTCTGAAGGAAGATCAACAATTTTGTTCTTGAAATCCACCTTGGGAACTGGGATGCAGTTTGACATCATTAAGTACTTACAAGTATTATTTTCTGGCAGTTGAGATTTTAAGTGCTTAAAAATATTAAAAAATCAGGCAATAGATTTTCAAGGATGTTTCTTGCAATTGAAGCGTAAAAATATATGTAGGAGGTTTGTACACCAAATATGATGCTACCTGATTTGGCTTTATGTTGCGTCTCTGGACTGTACAGTTACATCCTCTACATTTTGAGTAAAACATATTTGCTACCTAGTGGGCAGTGGAAGTTAATTCTATATGCTTGAGGTGATGTACAAAGAAGACTTTAGCTGATTCAGTAATAATTACACAAAGACTTCAAACCCTGGCAATATCATACTGAAAAATAAATATAGAATTAGAAACAAAGTATTTTATGAAAACAGTAATGTAGACACATTTCTCAGTATCATGGAAAATTAGGCATGTTGGCATTTTAAAAGAATATTTCAGTCCTTATTCCATTCTTATTTCTCCCAGGCAGTCTGAATTTATAGTCCTCACATTAAAAATCCCATGGATTCTGAATACCTTAATCTGAGGAAAAGAAGGCTTATTCCTTATGACAAAAAAGGCTTTCAGGCCCCAGTAAAAATAAAAGGTTTAAAATGGAGAAGTCAGTGTCCTTTTTGCATCATATTGCAAATACCTGAATTACAAAGTTTCAGTTTTACTTCTCAGTTCCCAAACTGTAAGTTTAAGAGAAGAGAAATTAATAGTAGTGTGTGTCCAAACCAGCTTCTCAGGACAAGTTCATTTACCAACTTTATTTACTTCCAAAATGGATGCCAGTTATCCTTTGCAGGTAATATTTAAATAAGTACTCTGAACATTTTGCAAAGATGAATTAATGATCATAAGCACCGACTCTTTACAGACCTGCAAGTGAAAAATGGGAGACAGAAATACTTGAAGAGGCACTCTTGCATTCTCTATAATTGTGTCATTGGAAAGAACAGCAGATTGCTAGTATGAAATTCCTTATTTTATGCTGAGCTTTGTACATAGCTATGCGTATACGTATATATGTATATATGTGTGAAGTTTTATGAAGCATGGCATTATCAGAAATTACTTAGAATAAGAAGCATGGTTATTGGAAGCCTAATTTTAAGTATGCTCTGAATCCATATAGCAATAGCTATTATTTCACATTTTTATGTGCCTTTATCTAATCCTTTTTATTCCTGGCAAAAAGTTAATCTATTATTTTGCAAAAATACAGTAGTCAGCTTCTACCTTCCTAGCAGGTCACCCTGGGAATTTTAAATTAACATCTAGTCATTAAACTTTATTTGTAAAAAGTCTCAGAGAAAAGTGTTTGAGGTTTTTTGTTGTTTATTTTTAATAAGAAAAGATAACATATTTTAGTATTTGCATTGTGTAACAGATTCTTCAAAACTTACCAAGACGTGTTCAGAGTAGAAAGACAAGGGTAAACAATCATCCGTTACACAATTTACTAACTGTAATTTGGCATTCAGTTTGATAAAGTAGTTTTCCACAGTGCATAGCATTTCATCAGTATTCACTCCACATTGAGAGAAGTCTTATCTATATCTGTAATAGAATAGGACTCCTATTCCTAAGTTTAAATTCCTGCTGCGGTAAGTTTTTATTCAGACATAGAATATATCATTTTTGTTACTAACTAGCACATGGACATATTCTAATCTAATCACACATCATATTGAAAAGTTCATTCTGGACCTTTGAAATTGAAATATATCTCAGCATACTTCTGTTCATATTATAAAATGGTCTGGCATATTTGGGAGAAGTAGAACCTACATATTTTTATACCGTCTCCTATTTGCATTTCGTTAAAACATGTTAAGTAATGACATTGGGCCACAGTTAACCTCAGACAGCTGGCAAGCTACATCATGTGAAAGAGTTGCAAAAAAACCCTCTGAAAATAATCAAGTCACCCTGTCTTGATGCTGCAATATGCAATGACACTGCATCCTTTCCACTGAGCATCATTCATAGCATATTGATTCATCATCACATCATGACATTATAACATCTTTTACTTTCCCACCTACCCCTTTCCAACTGCAGAAAAGAACAGAAAAGGGTATTCTCCACCTTACTGTCTTTAAATACCTGCAGTTTTCACGTTCTAGCAGGCATAATTATAAGTAAACATGAGTCACAGAGGCTTGTATGTTAATGAATGAGTTTGTTCTTGCACTTTTTGCTGGTATCAGGCAGCCGTGGGAAGTAAGTATATTTCCTGCATTATTAATGTTGTACACTCCAAAACAGAAAGAATAAATTCATGAATTCATGTGAAGAACACTATGGGGCCTATGAGCTACATGACCGGATTTGTTGTGTGAAGATAGATAAGCAGCTCCAGAGAAGTAGCTTTTATGTCCTTCTGTATATGTAATTACAGGCCCTTTCGAGTCAAGATACTGGTAAAAGAGTATGACCAGTGATTAAAGACAACAGACAGAGGACTAAACTTACTACTTGAAATATTTGGATCATAGACTACCACTGATTTTAATGCAGAATTTGATTGATTCAGTGAGGGTTCTGTAAGCCACGGTCTGTGTTGTGTAGTAACAGGAGAAAAATGAGGGTCACTGTTGGGAAATGCAGCGTGTTAATCTAGAGTTCTGCCAAACATTGCATTTACTAACCCCTCAAGTAAAGTGTCTTTCATAGTTTGAGCCTGAGTTTTGTTATCCACATGTTTATCATAGTTCTAAGAAGCTGCACCATGTAGTATGTAGTTAACTTTCAGTCTGCTCAATGTATTAAGGACATTTGTTCAGAGCTTTTAGATGCCCAAGCCAGTATACATGAGTTATTTAAGAACATAAAATCCTTAGCAGTCTTACTGGTTAGCTGGTACATAGGATGAGAGCTAAAACCAGAAAGGATATTATTTTTATATATATATTAATTTAAGAGTACCAGAGTTGAAGCAGAATTCTAATGCCCCATTTTCTTTCTCTTATTTTCAAGGAATCACTACAGTTCTAACAATGACCACTTTAAGCATCAGTGCACGCCATTCTTTGCCCAAGGTGTCCTATGCTACCGCCATGGATTGGTTCATAGCTGTGTGCTTTGCCTTTGTCTTCTCTGCACTTATTGAGTTTGCAGCTGTCAACTACTTCACCAATCTTCAAACTCAGAGAGCGATGAGGAAGGCAGCCAGGGCAGCAGCACTGGCAGCAGCACTATCAGCAGCAACTGTACCGGCAGAGGACGAGATTGTCTCGGTAATTGCTTGCTTTTCTGATAATAAGCATCATATAGGAAGAGGCAGCTGAAGTAGTGAATGCAAAACAATATTAAAGTGATCTTAACCTGAAACAGATTATGTAACCAGATCATATCTATTTATCGAAGGCTGTTCTTTTTTCAGAAAATGAAGAGACTTCTTTATTCATAGT